>NC_143398.1:224684171-224709171 GCF_052110815.1 Crocodylus siamensis | reverse complement strand
CTGTGCTGGTATTTGGACGAGCTCTGGCCAGGCATGGCCCCCCATGGAAGCTTCTATCCAGGTTCTGGCCTGGCTTTACCCTGACTGCGGTCTTCAGACTCTTGTCAGGGACAGCCAGTTAAAGGAATGCTTGCAGTGTGAGAGGAACCTCCTGGTGGATTATCTGAGGAGTCAGGTAAGAGAGCTGCAGGAGGAGTTGGATAGGGTCTGAAACATCTGCAAGCATGAGGCCTTCATCAACTTGGTGCATAAGGAGACTTCCAGCAGCACGGAAAAGGAACAGCCAGAGAAAGCACTGGAAAACACACCTCTGGAAGGACAACACTCGTTTTCTGGACCTGCAGGTGTCCAGCTGGACAACTGGTGTAAAGCCCTTGCACTGGATGAGGAGCTCAGTCCAGTGGCAAAAGAGGCCAAGCCATGCACCCCTAAGGGAGGGAGGATTGAGACCACTGCAACCAAAACCAGCGGCAGGTGGTGGTGGTTGGTGACTCCCACCTGTGGGGCATGGAGGCATCCATCTGCTGGCTTCACCTGTTGGCTTGAGAGGTCTGCTCCCTGCCTGTGAAATGTTACAAGAGAGGTTGCTCAGACTCATCCAGCCATCTGACTACTAGTCCATGACACTGCCAGGGTGACCATGAGCAGACCAAAAGTGACTACACGGCTCTGGATGCACAGGTGAAGGGGACGGTGGCCCAGGTGGTGTTCTGTCAATCTAGATAAAGGCCTGGCAACAGATGGTCACATCCTAGAGATGCACTTGTCTGCACGGATGATGTTGCCAGCAGGGCTTTGGCTTCTTTGACCACAGGATGGTGTTCCAGGAAAACAGAGGCATCCAGGAAGATGCAGTCTATCTGATGAATAGAGGGAAGAGTGTCTTCATATACAAGCTTGCTAATCTAGTAAGGAGTAGGGATGTAAATATCGTTTTAAAAATTTTCGTTTAACCTCCTCTAATTATATATTGGTTAAACGATTATGCTGGGAACCACTCCCACTCCCACTCCCAGGGCCCTTTGACTGGGGGACAGGGGATGGGATGGGATGGGGTGGGGTGGGGTGGGGGAGAGAAAGCAAGCCCAGCCAGACAACACAGCCCACATGAAGTCCTGCAAGGAGAGAACACCTGTAAACAAGCAGCTAATTGCTTATTTGATGAATCATTAGGCTGTTGGCTGTTTCCCTCTTATGCTATGGATAGTAGTCACTCTCCCCTCTTCTCCCTGCTCCTGCCTGCCCTGCTGGGGCACTGAACATGTCCCAAGCTAAAGGATAACCGGTAAGCTAACTAGATATCATTGCACTTAATGGTTAAACAATTAATCGCTGACCTTTTCATATCTCTAGTGAGAAGGGTTTTAAACTAGATTCACCAAAGGATGAAGACAAAAGCTCAGAGGTAAGTAAAGAGCCCGGAAACTTGAATAAAAACTTAGTAAAGGGAAATAATCATGGAAACCTGAGCAAAGTTCTCAGGGACAGTCAGTTAGATACTTTAAATGTTTATACACTAATGTGAGAAGTATGGGGAACAAACTGGAAGACCTGGCAGTCCTAGTACAGTCACAGAATTATGATGTACTTGGGATTACAGACACACATGGTGGGACAGCTCACGTGACTGGAGTAGATGGGCATAGCTTGTTCAGGAAAGAGGTAGGGCAAAAAAAAGAAAAAGGTGTTGCCTTATACATAAAAGTGATGCACATGTGTCCAGTGGTGCAGTATGAAGCGGAGGCCTGTTGAACGCCTTTGACTAAAAGTCAGCGGGGGGAGGGGTGTCATGACTGGTGTCTGCTACAGGCCTCTAACCATGAGGAAGAGATGGATGAGGCCCCCTGAATGAGGGCCAGAAGCTTTCAAATTGTAGGACTTGATTCTCGTGTAATAGTTTAATATCCATTAACATTTACTTCTTGTTTTTCTTGCTGATAATGCCAGCAGTTAATGCGAATTGTTATGGTACTTGTTATGATGTTCATACTTGTCTATTATTAAATAAACGAACATTTATTATACTAATTTCAGATATACCAAATTGACATCAAATAACAACTTTTCATCAGGGCCTCACATTGAAAGTCTCTTTATACCAATTCTCTGAACCATCCAACAAGCTTACATCTTTATATTTTATATACACGTACATACAATGTAGGAAAAACATGTAATAAATGGCTGTATCCTCTCAATGTCAAATAAAGTTCATTTAACAAAAATTATAACTTTAAATTTTACAATACACCAAGATCATATATATATATAATAGTCTTAAAATAAATATATGTATGCATAGAGAAATTACTTCTAAATGTATGCCACCTGTAGAATTATAGAATTAAAAAAGGTACCTGGCACGTCGGTGAAAGTCTCTCCCAGGACAGATACGTGAAAATGTAGTTCCTTCTCTTTAAGTTTCAGTAATACTTTAAAGAAATTTTCAGGGTCTTTATCATGTTCCCTTGAAACAAGCAGAATGAATCTTGATTTAGGGTATGTTTATTTGTGGTAAACTTCTCACTTATCACAGTAGTATTTATTTTTCATTCGAGTGTTGGGGTCCCTAGAAATGTTTTCCCTTTGCTTTCTACCCTAATCAGGATAGCTTATGTCATGTGGAAGCTTAGTTCCCTCAACCTACCACGTGAGATGAGAACTCAGCCTTGTTTCTTTGGCCCATTTTTCTGAAACCATGTGTTCACACTTCACATGATCAAGTTAGCTAACATCCTGAGCTAAAATATGATTCTACCTAGCTAAAAGTATACAGGGCAGACCGTGGAGAGGCAGGAAACTTGAGCGAATCCTTCCTTCTGTGCTGACCCCAGTGATAAAAGAGTTGGTCTTCAGACTGCTTTATCCCTCTTTGAAGAAACACTATATTAAGCAACTACATTTGCTAAAAAAACAAAAGTTCCAAAACCGTATTTTCTGAATAGATATTTGAGTTTTAAAAGGCTTCCAAGTCATTTAGTGCACTGGATAAGAAAGAAAGGACACAACTGAGATAGAAGCCTACAGGTGCAGAAAGACCTCTAAGTAGCTAGCTGGGGAGTTATTTAGTAAAGGATACGATAGAATTATAAGTGTATACGGATTTTTTTCATGATGAAATTAAAGACTCGGAATGATATTCTTCCCCACAGTTAAGGTCTTAAGAAACATTGGTTTGGTTAGTTAAAAAGAAAGAAACTAAATGCTATTCTATCTTCTTTATTATGACAGAACGAGAGGTTAAAAGACACCATAAATGAATAAAAATTTCCATAATTTGGTAAATTGCATTAAAAATGGAATGAGTTATTTTTTCCATCATAAGGTGTGAATATTATAGTATTTTTGCATTTAATTACTGTGTTTTAAATTATCTTATTTCAGACAGATGTGGGCCAGATGTCTTTCAAATATTTTGTTTTTAATTTATTATTTAGAAACTTCTACTGTTTTACTTCTTGTGTTACAGGAAAACCTACAGTTTAGCAAGAGTGGGGTCTTTTTTGTACAGCCTAATTATGTACAATGAATCTGTAGGTTTATCACATGGCTATATGAAACATTAATAATTATATGATTCAGAAAATCTCGGGCTCAATGACATCTGTAGTCTACATGTGTTAATTTCTAATTTGGTCAATAGTTTTAGTTTAGTGAAATAAAACAAATGCATCCTCTAATTAATGTTTTAAAAAGGACCTTTCTAGGCTTAAAATCTTCAGAAATTGTAAGGTTTACAGATTGAAAAAAAACAATAATTACTTTAAGAAGTTGTATATCCTCCAGCTTTGTTTTGTTCTCAATAATAAAAAGGAATGTAATGGCATAAGCCTCATAATTTGTTTCACATCTGTGGACCAGGAGTTTTTATGATGATGATTCCAAGTGGACAAAATGACTGACTCTCAGAGATAATTCAACTGCTTTTTAAAGTTATTAAGAATCAGGACTAAAATACTCAGAAGTTGCTTGTATTCATAAGAGTACCTATTTCTGGAAAGGTAATTTGTTCAAATGTACTTCTAGTGCTTGATTTCTTTTCAAAATATTTAGCCAAAAGAGCTGGGAAATGATAATGTAAAAAAGGAACCAGACTTGTCAGGGGTGGGTGAAAGTGCAAATGAAAAAGTGCATACAGAAAATAACCTCCACTGGGATCTTCATTAGAGTCCTAAATATTTACTGATGGCCTCAATCCTCCCTTGGGGCGGGTAATTACAGGTGTTTAGCTAGTGGTTCTATTGTTAGCAGAGTATCTAGTCTGCACACTGTATAGTGAAGGCTGACAGATGCTGAGCATGATGTTCCCTAAGTCTGTTGGGGTCAAATGTCCACTTAGAGAGATAAATCAAGCAAAAAGGAGGGGGCCACATAGCTGACATACTCCTCTCTAAAGTCTGCAAAATCTACACTAAAAGCTATACAGGCTCAAAGGTAGAAAACCTTTCCACAACTGAATTTACAATTTCTCCTCGGAGGAAGACCAAGATGCCCTGGGAAGCTATCTCTAAGGAACAGAGCTATTCCTTATTCCCCTAGGAGCCAGAGCAGAGAAAGAACCCCTATAGCAGTGCTTCCCAAACTTTTCCTCAGCATGACCCTGGCCATTTCCTTAGCATGGCCCCTCGCTTCCCGCTTACAGGCACTCACTCCGCCCAGGGGCCCTTCACTCCCGAGCCACAGCCCCCTGGCTCGGCCAGTGCCCCCACTCCCAATCTGCAGCCCCCCCCACTCTCCCCAGGGCCAGGACCTGCATCCCTCTACCTCCCCCCCAGCAGTGCCTGAGCCCTGGCTGCTGCCCGCAGGAAGCAGCAGCTGCTGAGGCTGGAGCGTGAAGCCCGGCTCCCCGCCCTGCTCGTCCCTCCCCCATGGGTGGCACAGCCAGAGGAGAGCCTATGATGGAGGGAAGGATGTGGGCTGCCCACTGTGGGCTTGGCGCTCTCTGCCCTGCTGCCCTTCCCTCAGGCTTCTGCACCCGGTGGGTGGGACCTGGCGCAGGAGACAGTGCAGTGCTGCAACCCCATCCACTGATGTTGCCACCCCATTTGGGGTCATGACCCACAGTTTGGGAACTGCTGCCCTACAGTTTGTGGGAGCCACAGGGCCTTATACCTCTAATGAATCTTACAGTACTTGTGTAGATTAGGGAAGATAAATGGGAATTCAAGCTTGCATTTTGGGTTCTCCAGGAGAGGAAGAGGAGGGAGCAAATTCTGCACCCACCAGAACAGAATTCAGGAGAAATGACAGGAGGAAAAATTTCTGTATTCGCCCTGTTCATGGAAGCCCCACTGATGGATTTTGTGATATGAGCAGGTGATCTTCCTTTCTTTTCCCTATCAAAATACCTATTCTTCTGTTTTTCTGAAATGAAGATAGCAGTACTGTACATTGATTATAGTGGTATCTTTTATGTTCTTCTTTTTCCTATCTGGGAGGTTGTCCTGTTTCAGTTTGCTGGCCCCTGTGACTCTTACAGGTACAAAATCATTTTATTTTTAGATATTTCTGTTAAGATTTGTAGAGTGCTTCCAACATGGGGACTCACAAATTAAAATCACTATTATATTTACAAGCAATAATGATATAGCTATTCCTGGTAGAAAGAATAACACATTATACAAGACTATCTTATTTCTGCACCAAAAAGGAGAGTGATGTGTTTCTTGGCTGACATGGAGAAATCATATACAATCCAGTCTGCCTTACTCAGCAACAACTGCTAAACACACCAGATTGTCATAGCAGTGATTGTGGAAAAAGATGAACACAATATGGGATGTCTGTTCTGTAAAGGTCTGCTCAAAATGACGTGCACTTTTGGCTGCATCTGTTGCATTTTTTAGCTTTATTAAACAATATTAGTGAGTGTGTGTGTGTTCCATTTTCGTAAGAGGAAACACAAAACTATAAAAGCTTGATGTTACTATGCAAACTTTTTACTGTATTACATATTTGGGAAAAACTGAGATATGATCCCTTTTCTTTGGCCTGCACATATCTGAAATGATCCTGTATTCATTTTGGTTGATTTAATGGAGGTTTTAATAATTAATTTGGTAAAGAACTGGGAACTGAACATGGTATGAACTATATTCCAAACGGTTTGCAGAAATAACAAATCTCTGGTTACATGACAGCTACAGTATGAAGGAAAGGCAACATATCCCCCTAATCAGGAACAGGCTTCACACTGATTGGGGGCCATTGTCCTCAGACAGCTTCAACTTCCATAGGTATAGATTCTGAGGAAATGTATAGCTATACATGTATAATCATATATAGGCATGCATACATGTATAATAGACTTATACTTTTTAGTATTTGCCTGATACATTTAGAAATGGTTAGCAAGAAGTGTGGTCTAGACATTTAGGCTAAAATCAGACTTTACTGAAGTCAGAGGGAAATAACTTCTGGAATCAGTACTAATTCTAGTTTCTCTGCCTCAGTTTATCTACTTGTAAAATGGAGATGATATCTATTTTTCTAGCACACAATGAGCTGTCAGGACCAATTACTCAGTGGTTCAGATCCCTCTGTCCAGCCAATGCACAGAGGATCCAAAATTCAAGATGGAAAAAGTGGGGCTTTACATCACCTTTGCTTTTGGTGCCAGCCAGACTGCCTTTGGCAGACAGCGCTAATAATTATTAAACACCATCCTGTTATTCAGGGATTGACTGAACTTAATTTAGCTCAACTTCCTTTTCCTTTTTGGGCTCTGTCAAGAGTGGCACATATGCCTAGTCTGGATAGAGCTTCCATTTGCTTTCCATTGCTGAAATAGTACAAAAATGGTAACTGGAAGGAGAAAAGTCTGGCCCCTGTAAAACAAGGTTCTTTGCGGAAATCCAATATCTTTTATTAGACCAACTAAAATAGTTGGAAAAATTCTTCTTTGCAAACTTACTGGCACAAAAACCCTTCGTCAGGCTGAAGGGTATTTGTAACCAAAATCTTGCAAAGAAGAACGTTTCCAACTGTTTGAGTCACATGGACACGGTATAGCATGCGTTTTGAAAAGGTGGAATAAGCTCAGTTAAAAGAAGTATTAAAGCAGTCCATTTTAATCATTTTAAGATTTTTAACAAGGATGATTTCCACTATTTTAGAGGTAGAGAATTCAGAATGGAGAGGGCATGCACTTTAATAGTCCTTCAATTCAAGAAACTCTAGCACTTACTAAGCAATACCGAGCAAAGCAAGAAGCAGCCCCTAATACTAGGAACGTTTTTTCCCCATATTGCAATAAAATTGCACACTGTCACACAGGAAGTCTGTGGTAGAGCCAGAAACAGCGCTCACATGTTCTATTGCCCAGAACAGAGTATTAGAAATAATATTATCCTGTCCTCAATTTCATACAATTAACTGGTTGCTACTGGAACAAGTGTGGTACTGAAATACCAGTGAAATCTTTAGAAGAAATCCCCAAAATTTTAAAATTCAGCATATTAGTAAACTAAGAGCTAACACGAAGATTTATGACTACCATTTATTTGTAGTCAGAAAGTGGCTGATGGACTATATTCTGGACCAGGAAAATATTCTCTATTATTTACACAGTTGTGTGTACTATTTAGAGGTAGCAAATGTATATACTAAGTCAGACAGAGCAGAGGTGGAACTGGAAGAAGGGCTAGTTTGGGAATCATAAGGCAGCAGGACAACTAGGAAAAGATGTTCAAAAGACATAAGTAAATCCGAGCAGGAGGGGAAATACCAGTGGTAGAGAAGCAAATTTGGAAGTCATGAGCATAGAAAATGAGTTTTTGAAGGAAACAGGACCCTGGAAGGACCATGTGAAAGACAGAAAACGAAGTCACCAAATGCGATACCACAGCAGCAGCTGGAAAAGAAGAAGATCCAACTGAACAAAGTATCATGAAAACTCAAGAAGGAAGAATTATCATGGTTTTATGGGGCAGAGAGAGGTAGTTGGCCATGTTTGTCTGAAGTCAGGCAGAAGGCAGCGTAAAGAAGCACCTATAGACTAACTGAATCAGAGATGCATAAGCTTTCGTGAGCAAGAACTCACTTCATCAGATGCTGTGAAAGTATAAATAAGAACAATGCAAGTATGAAAAAAGCAACATAGAGCAGTTATGAGGGATAGGCAAGGTTGTGGAAACGTGGTGTGTAGAGGAAGCATAACAGAAGAATCAGCATGGGAGCAGAGGATGGAGCAGAAGATAGAAACAATGGAAACAGATACAGTTCTTTAGTGAGGGAAAAAGGAGTGACTGAAGATCAAGGAGAAGTCATAAATGTTAATGCAAAATAAGGAGACTGGGGCACCAAGGCAGTTGCAAGGCAGCCAGCAAAAGAGCATAACAATTGTTGACTCTGCTGATTGCAAGGTATGAATAAGGCTGTGTCAGGATGTTCTCAGCTGAATTATGTTCTTTGCACAGGGAATAAAAAAAACACAGTAACAGAAGGTTAAGAATAGCCTTGTGGTTCTTTATCAGTTTAACCCACACAGTTCTTTTTCTCTCTCTCTCTCTCTCCCTACAAACACACACATGCACGCGCGCTTGGGTGGAGATGAGCTCGAATCCTTAAACTCCCATGTACCTAGTGCCATCCGGTCTTACGAATTCAAGACGTAGTTGATGTCAACATCTTGTTAACCCTGTACCTAGCCTGCCCATTCTCAGGGAACTAACAGCAGAATATTCAGCAAAAATACACAATGCACTAAATTACAAAGATGGACTCAGCTGAGCAATTAATATGTATCACTGGCAGTCATCTTAATTTTGTTATTCTACTTCAAAATTTCACACAAAACAGTATATTTAATCAAACTGTATGAATACAGATTGCTAGTCTCTGTTAAGAGTTTGGCAGCATGACCTAGAAAAATGATCATGGCCCTGGGAACCAAGAATTACAGAGTTGTAATCTGTTCCTGTTACTGACTTTCCCTGAGTTCTCTGTTTGATTCTCCCCATCTGTAAAAAGGCATCAGTAACACATGGTCTTACAAGGTAATTCACTCACAAGGAGGTTGGGAGGATCCTTGTCAGCTAATAGATCTAGTAGATGATGCACTTCTTACAGTAAGAAGAATCATTTTACAAAACATATAAAATACACAGTGTGAAATGCAGTCTACTAATAATTATTGTCATAGAACTGAGAGGGAGGCCTATCTTAAATCAATTACTTCGAAGTACTTTATTGTCTACATTAAAATCAAGAAAAGAAGGAGAAATTTTTTTAATACTAAATTTCTGGTAACAATGTCCATGATAACTGCAAGAGAGAAAGTATTTCTGCCAGGAAAAAAACTATTAGAAAAGAAATGAGGAAAAAGAAATAACTAAGAAAATGCAAACGCTAAGGAAAAATCAATTACTTTCACTTTATCCAATTTATCATAGTATTTTTCCATCTTTAACATTTCCAATAGGAATTATAGATCTAGTATGAATATGTATTTAAATCCAGTGAGTTTTCTTCCTTAACTGAATCTCTTTTCTTTAATTGTGCCTCTAAACATTGTCTAGTATCATCAGTATCAAAATTCATGATGCTATCTACTAGCCCCACAGGTTAACATGAAATGGAGTTAGCTACAAGAAAATATTTTTGCATCAGTGTCACCAAAAAAAAGCCTTTAAAATGAACGCTATCCAGACATGTGAATTTTTTAACAGTACTGGCAACACCTCTTAACAGGAACAAGCCATAATATCTTCAGGAAAATAAGGTCTTGATCCTTGACTGCAGATGAGAAATGTATAAGAAAGCTATGATTGTGTTGACAACACCAGAGAATCAGAAAGTAACCAACATGCACCAGTGAGCATAATTCTCTATTTTCATTTATAAATTGTAACTTGTTTTTAATGAGAAGGATTTATTTTACCTCCAGATTTTTAAATTATTGAACTGAGAAAATGGGTGGCATGTTCCTACATACTTAAAAAAACATTTTTTTTCTGGTTTTGGTTATGTAGGAGAGACGGATGGGGAAAAAAAGAAAGAAAAAAGAAAACAAAACTTAGTTTATTGTTTAGTCTTTTTATCTCAGACTTGATGATGAAAAGATTTAACCCCCACCTAAACAAAACAAAACAAAACAAAACAACCCTCCCCTTGCCATATCCCTGCCCAGAATAACTTCTGGATTAGCACCCAGTCATTTAGAGGTCAACTTTTTCCAAGACAATGGCTGGAGTCTGATCTCCATTACATTATTAAGTACGCCAGCTCAATTTTGCTTCATGAGTGAGGAAATGTACCAGTTCAGAGTTTGGTTCAGTCTTGCTTGTTTATTTTGCAGAGAAATCCAGTCTTATGAATTCAAGCAGCAATCTGAATAAGAATAAGAATAACAACAACAACAATAATAAACTCTTATAAAGAGCTTTTCTTCAACCCCTCATGGAAACCTAATTATACAATGTACCACTATTAAGGAGGACCCATCTCAGAAGCACTGATGACTGAACAAAACACATTGTGTGTGTATTTAAAACAATGCAAAATAATAATAGTGTGAAATCAGATAGTTCAAATAAAGATTCTGTGGAGCACCACTTCAAGACTCCGCAAAGTACCAGATTCCATAGCTGAGAAAGAGACAGAAACAAAATTTATTCTAAGGTCCCACTTCTATCACCAAAAAGATTTGAGAACAGTGATCAGGCAGTTGGTTCCTGGAAAAATTAAGAGCTGTCATATCTCTAGCCTCCCATTCTTGAGCTAGAAAAATGAGAAAATAGTTATGAGTTACCTCCAAACAGCCCTATCTATTACCAATATCCCACTTCTATCACTGCTACACTTCACTCTCTGGCTTTCTTGAAATTATGTTCATTTGTAAAAATCTAAAGGATAGTAAAGTTCTCAATTTGTCTGTCCACAGCTACCGAATCTTTTTTGTCCCAAAATAAACAGGGCTGCAAATGACCTAACAGAGCTCCTTTTTGTATTTCTTTCTCAGAGAAAATAAGAGAAACCCTCACAATGTCAAGATGGAAATAAATACAGCTTCAACCCACAGGAAGCATATAATCAGCTCAATAAATAGCATTTCCTTGGTCTAGTCACCTTGCCTATTCCCAGCTGTCTCTCATAGCTAATGACCACTTACTTATAAAGTGATCAGGAAAGACTGACAGGTCCTACCTCCTTCCTGTTAGTTAGCCACTGTCTTCTCAAAGGCTTACTGACCAGGCATGGTCACATGAATCCTTTTGAACACATCAGACTGACTCAAATAGCAACCACAGTGAAAAACCACTGCTACTTCTATCTGAGAGCAGCTAAACCACTACATCCCATCATGCAGGATGATACTTTGGCCAAGGTGATCTTATATTGCACTCTACCTAAACAGAAGTACATAACACTAGTGCTCCATGAAACTATACTGCCTCATTGTAGAACACTGGATCAGACTGAAGTCCTGGTCTTAATCAAGAAGGTCCTGGAAATAATCAGCCGTACTTATTCTAAGTCGTCTTTTTTCTGGAATGGTGACCTCCCTGGGTTTGTATGTTCTTCAGGAACCAGGAAGCTGTCATCCTCACGCTGAAGCTCCTAAAGAGGAGCTTTTTTGGCAGCTAGACCATTTTTTGGAACTCATTATCAGAGGAGATTAGAATGACCACAAATCTTACTGAGTTCAGAAGCAAGCATGAATTAATTTATTTGAGTTAACTTGCCCACAGCCACAACTAAGAAAAAACATGGGAGAGAAGACAAAGGAAGAAAAGAGATTTAAAGAGATCGAAAAGCGTAATAGGGAAGAAAAATGGAGAGGGGTGAAAAAACTAATTAAACAGGAGGGTAAAAAAAAAGCTTTGAACCAAAACAATACCCTAAGATCTTGGGAAAAGAAAGCAGGGATGTTAGATGATTGGTTAATCGTGGATTTAGTTATTACCTCTTGGAAATCATTCATGTACTGTGATAATGGGCAATAAATATTATAAAAGCAGGTGGTAGTAACCATCTTTTAAGGTTCCCTAACACTTCCGATTATAAAAGCCCCCTTTTCCCATTGTTTTTAACTTTTGTCTAGTATTAACCATTAGTGGACAGAAACTAAGACTGATGACTGGCAGAGGAAAGAAGACGAAAACTGATACTGTGAGCTGGAGTTGTGAGCTGGAGTGGAGTTCAGCAACTTGGGAAGACTAGGCATGGCAGATGAGGATGCACACCAGGAGCTGATGAAGGAAACAATGGAGGGAACAAGGAAGAGGCAGGGAGGGAGTCTGTAGGTGGAAGAAGACTGAAAGTGGATAAGGAGCTAGAAGGGGATAGGGATTAGTTCAGGGGCAAGCAATTATTTCAGGTGGAGCACTGCTTAACCAATTTTGACAAGCTGTCAAGGGCCACATGGGTAGCCCCAACCCTTCACAGGTGCCCTGCCCCCTGGTCGCCATCTTGGGACTGGAAGGCCCGCCCCCTAACCCCTGACTTAGGCCACCAGAAGCCCTCCCCGTGACCCTGGAAGTATGCCTTTCAGCAAAGAATTTTGCCATCTTGAAACCAGAAAAATACCAAATTATAGGCTAAAAAGCGAACATCTAAAACATTCATTAATTTGATTTTTAAAATATTTTTGTCTTAGTTTACATGTGTTTGTGTAGTGTACATAGAGGTGATTGTTTATAATAGCTTAAAATGAAGTCTTACTCTTGTATATTGTCAGGGGGTGGGTATATGTTTGTGGGGGGCTGTAGGTGTGTCAGCATGTGGGGGGGTGGATAGGTGTGGGAGGGGTATGGGGTGAGAGAGCATGTGGGTATGTGGGGGGCAGTGTGTGGGGGAGGGTGGCTGGGCTATGTGAGGGGGTGTGGGGGGTCTGTGTGTATAGCAGTGTGAGGTGGGGTGTGAGTGCAGGTGTATGGTACAGCGTGCATGTGGGACTCACCCTATGAACACACATGCATAGTCCTTCCCTACACACACACACAGGGTACTTGCTTGACCTGTGCTCTCCCAGTCTGGCAATGCAGCTGGGAGCCATGTCCTGATTGCCAGATCAGGGGATCACAGGCCACGCACTCCCCTGTTTGGGGTGGGGTTGGGCTGGGCTGCTGCATTCCTGAGGCTCCCTCTGGATCCTACTGCCCCTGGCTCCTGTCATCTTTTACAGGCAGGCAGGAGCAGATAAATATGTTTTAGGGGCTCTCTGGACCAGACAGAATGGTCTGGCGGGTCAGATCCAGCCCGTGGGCTGTATGTTGCCTACCCCTGGACTAGTTGGACAAGGAGTGAGAAACAGGTGATGGATGGATAGAAAGAGATGAAGAGGAAGAGAAATGCACGTGAAGGAGCCAGTGCATATGAGGAGAAATTAGAAGTGGTTGAGGGAAGGCACTGAACCAGGAATCTGGTGAGGGGACCTAATTATATTGGATAAAGAAACCAGGAGGATTGGGACTAGGAGCTAATGGGGATAAGTAGCATTGGGAGGAGGGGGACAATGAAGATAACTCATGGCTCGGGTAGAAGTGAATAACAGACAGGATGAGAAACTGGAAATTGGATGAGAACTGGAAGTAGCTAAAAAGAATGAGACTAGAACTAGGTGAAAGAACAGAAACTAGGACTGGAAGGGTGAAGGCTGGAGGAGTGATACTTTGCTGGGCAAAGAGAGTGGATTGGTACAACAAACATAAGGAACGGGTAAGGAGGTACAGGTAAGGAAGAGATATAACTGTGACAGCCAAAAGCAGGAAACAGCCAAAAGAATCTCTTCCCTCAGAGTACACATCTTTCCAGCACTGAGAATCTCAAGTCTTATTCCTTTATTTCTGGCAAATATGGGAAACTAGCAAACTGCCCATCAATAATGACTGGAGGGGCAGGAGCAGCAGGGACAGAGCCCAGCCTCTGGCCCTGAACCCCGCTATCCTCGTTCAGCTTGGCCCTTCTCCTCCCCCTTTCGTGCCCAACCCTGTTTCCTCATCTCCCCTGTTGCTTCAGGGCCAACCCTGTTCCCCTCTGGTGATTTTGGTGCAGGCCCGCTCCCCCCGTGCCCAGCCCCCACTGCTTTGGGCCCGACCCTGTTCCCCTGCCGCTACAGCCTGACCCCATTCTCCCACCCCCTGGCTCGGTGGCCCAGCCCTATTCCCCACCCCCACTGTGGCAGGCCCAACCCCATTTCCCCCCCATGCCACCACTGCTGTCACCTCCCATCCCTTCTATCCCCACCATAATGTGCCACCACCACCTCCTGTCCGGAATGCTCTTGGAGCACTCTGATTGGGTGCTGAGACAACCAATCAGAGTGTGAATAAAGTGTTACAGATGGACAGAGACTAAGGCTTTTATATATAGAGAATGTATCAGCAAAATGTCCTAACCTGCTCTAGCTCTGATCCATCCAAAGGACAATAACCTACTACTGCAATCCATTATTTCAGTAGTTCAAACAGCAGAGGTCTGTATGAGAGACCCAAAAATTCCAACCCTGCTAATTTGAGTGTCGGTATCATGCCAAAGAGTGGAATTTGTGGGGTTTTGTGAGAAAAGCATAAAAAATACAGACACCACAGACAAAAAACTATATTAAAAACACAACATTAAGGTTGCAAAGTTGTCTGTTCAAAATGTCAGAAGAACTGGAGGACCAGTATATAATCATGTAAATTAAGGCTGGATTATAGTGCATACACACGAAGGTACATATTATGGTTGCACTAATAATCTTAATTTTGTTGTTCCCTTAATTTTGAGTGTTTGACTTTGAAATCTTAATCAATAACATTTATAACATTTTAATGCAGATTTTGGGATGTATAACACTCTCTCTCTCTCTCTCTCTCTCTCACTCACTCACACACACACACACACACACTATACAAAGATAGGAAAGAAACTTCTAGTTGCCCCACAAGAGGAAAACAAGTACTTGGTTTCTGATCCTAGATAAGGGCAAGCTTATTAGGTATGTCTGATAATCTTTGAGATATGAATCTAAGCAAATCCCAAACTGATACTTTGGAGGTTTGTCTATTTTGAGTTTAAAAAAACAAACAAAAAACAAACAAACAAAAAAACCTTATAAGGCAAGAGTAAGGGATCTGGGACTGTTCAGCCTGGGAAAGAGAAGATTGAGGGGGGACTTGGTGGCCATCTATAAGTATGTAAGAGGTGAATATTGGGAGCTGGGAGAAAAAATGTTCACTAGAGCATCCCAGGGGAGGACAAGGAGCAATGGCCATGAACAGTTAGAGGATGGTTTCAGGTTAGATGTAAGAACTTCTTTACAGTAAGGGTGACCAGAATCTGGAATACACTTCCCAAGGAGGTGGTGCAGTCCCCAACCTTGGAAATCTTCCAGAGGAAACTAGACAGACACCTTGCTGGGATCATTTGATCTCAGCAGTATTCCTGCCTAGAGCGGGGGGTTGTACCCCATGATCTTTCGAGATCCCTTCCAGCCCTTAATATCTATGATTCCGTGACTAGTTAAAACTATCCGTTCACTCAGAAATGTATCCAGTATTGATGGTACTGAAAATGATACAGTAATCTTCACAACACCTCACCAAGGTAGATGGTCTTACAGAGATGGAACAAGGTTTTTAGTTAATACAAAGTGCCCACGTCTACACGAGACACTGACTACTCAATCATTACTGCACAGTCATTAGTGTACAAAATGAATGACTGTGCAGTAACGATTGAGTAGTCAGTGTCTTGTGTAGACATGGCCACTCTGTATATACCCTATTATCTTGGGACTTAATTTAGTACTTGTATAAACAAATCCTAAATGACTGCACTGTACCTGGAGTTACTGTGCAGTCATGCCAAGATTTTTTCATGATGTTGACTGTGCAGTAGCTCGTGACTACTATGCAGTAGCATCCTGTCACACTTCCTGCGATTGCAATGCTATTGTGCAGTAGTCACGGGCTACTACGCAGTCAGCATCTCCTGTAGAAGTGGCCAGTATGTAAATAATAGAATTTTTTGCAATGCTTCAACTGAGCCTTCAAGTTGTGGAGGATTTATTTGTAAAAAAAAATGTCTACCACTATTTATGCTTAGTACTACATTGTGAGTATGGTTAAAGTGAAGCACTTTTACTTTGTCTGTTCCACGCTAAGTTTATGTGCATCAGACCCATGCTGGTAGGGACCTGATGTATTCCACCATCCAAAATACTACAAAATTGCTTTAAAGTACTTTAGTATCATATAAACCCCACCTCTTATAATTCCCCACTCCTTATAAGATCTGGCCAGATCTGGCATGATTTTATCGTTTAATATAACCCTCATTCACAATTCTAAAAAAAGGTTTGCTTTTTTGAAAAGGCATTTTATGAATGGGAAATATGGCAAGTTATAGGATAACATGGAGGATAGTGCAATCAGTCAGCTCTGTGTAGAAAATCATTCATTGGGTTTGAATTTTTAATTTGTATCAGGCAATTGTTCTTAGTTCAGAACACCACTTTTTTGCATCTCAGGGTGGATATTACTTTTACAGTGATTTTCAGTGATGTCTCTCTGCTAACTTCAGTAGAGTTAAACTACACTGAATTTACCAATAACCAGATGAGAGCAGAATAAGACCTCACAGCATTTGTCTGAATTTAAACTGAAAAAAGGAAGCACAGCATTTAGCTGAAGTGAAATAACTTAATGTTTTGGGGACTGCTGAGAATGAAAATAAAAGAGTTTTGGATATAATTCTTTTTCAGCCTATCACATTTTCCTATATCAGAATAAAGTCTGTTAAAATTAGCAAATAAAGGCTTTCAGGAGAGCTTTACTAAATCATTTATGACTTATCAAGTTAAAACACCCACTCAGATAGCTTAATAAAATGTTTCAGAAAATGTATCTAATTTTACTGGAAATCAAAAAGCCAATTATGAACTATAAAAGTTACTGTGTGCTAAACCATTGCATAGTTTTCCATAAATAGAATATTTACAAACAACTTGTATTTAGTTCTCCAAAGTTTCAGTTTCTGAAGGTCAAATAAGTATGTAACTGCTTAATAAAGAAGCAAAGAAGTACCTCTAAATATCTCCAAGCTCTGATGGGCTTATATTCTGCTCCTTAGGTGAGGTATTAGCAAAGCTTATTTATTTTCATTTCCAAGGCTTTTATTTGCTCATTCCCTTGTGGTAAAGCTGATTTCCATGATGATTCCCTTCTTAATTTTAATACCCTTTTTACTCATCATATAGACATAAGAATTTTCCATAAAATAATGAAACCCTTCCAAAAGAAATGAAGACAACTGAAGAGAGGAAAGTAAACTAAAGCTTACTTTTTTTTTCAATTAATTGATCCACTGTCATATGCATATATGAAAGATTTTTTTAATGCAAGGAAAATAAGGTTAATTAACATAAAAACCCTCACTCGTTGAGATGTTGAATTTTGTATTTTATCCATGCTGCCTTAAGTGCCTTGATTTCCCAGTAATGACCTAGTTCTCCTAATGAGTAACATTAACCCCTGGCTGTAGCTGTCCAGGACTTAATTGTCAACTGGAGCTGAAATAGGAGTTTGCCGATCAGCAGGTATGTGGTATATTAACTCATGTCATTTCAGACCCTAATAAATAAATCTGTTGCTAAGGCAACAGGAACATCAGCTGTATCACTTTTTTTTTTTTTGCTTTTTAAAGGAAACTGCCTTTCACACCGAGCTTTTTAAAATAGGAAATTAACTACATGTAACCATAATTAGAAGAAACATCATTTCTCATCTTAGAAACATATCTACATTAATGAAAAAGACATTCAAAAAGAGGACTGTTTTCTACTGTGATCAGGGTAACTGAAATTATTTCCTTCAACTGAGGGAATGCAATTTGAATAGATCAGAAAATATTTTAGTTTCTTCTATTTCAGTGATATTTCTTTACTTCATTTAATAAACAGCTGATGCCAATGAACAGAAGGTTTTAACTGCTAATCAGGTGCATGGGCAATTGAAAAAAATACCCAAAAAACCCATCACTTACAAATTCTAACATCTTTTATTATACTCTCTGTATATTTTGATATAATTGTCAGACTATTCAGGACAAATTATGGACTCCTACTTAAGCATTGGTTTCCTGTGCTCAATGCAGCCAACAATCTGAATAGACAGAGAAGAGGCCTTGGAGACAGGTAACCCAAATGCAGCATTGAAGTGAAGAATGACTTGCTGTGCTATGCTGGAAAAGTTGTTTAATCACATGGTGCCCTAGTTTCTCCATCTTTAAAATGGGGATTATAATGCTTACATGTAAAACACTTGAGATTCTTTGATTAAAGTTTTTGTAAAAATGCAAAATCATCTCAAAACCGGATTGGAAAGGAAGTTCTTATGATTCCCTATTTTCTGTTTGGAGACAGCAGACAGCTGAGCTCACTCAGGCTAGGGATAGACATTACACATAAACTGGTTTAAGTGATCAGAACTGGTTTAAACCTATAACAGAACAGACGTTCAGTACACATAAACCAATCTGAAAATGACTGAAACCGGTCTGAGATAAACCTGGTTGAATGCAGTATCAGACTTAACTGACTTCGGTCAAACTGGTTTATGCAATGTCTGTCCCAGACCCCTTCCTGGTTTCAGTTAAACCAGACTCCCCAGCCCAGAGAGCATGCTGGGGCAGGGCTCTCTGCTCCACAGCAGGGCTGGTGCCTCCCATTTGCTCCCTGGCTGCAGCTCTGGCAGAGACTACAGGCATCTGCTTGGCTTCCCCCTACTCTCCAGCTCCCCTCACCACTAAGCAGAGATTCCTTCATTCCCTTTGCCTTACACAGGCACCTCTCAGCATTAGCTAGCAGACCACATGCTTGCTACAGTCCGTTCTGTGGCAGACAGGACAAAGACAGAATCAACAGGTAGCTGGTAATGTCCCCCTGTTGTTTTCTTAATGGGGTGATAAACACTGAGTAATCAATTCCCTGCTTGGCTGGCCAGGGGGTGGGGAACCCCTTCCTAATCAAAGCATCCTGCCAGGGCCTGGCCATGCTCCCCTCAAGCTCAGCACTGCAGAAAGGAAGGGGGAGGAAGGGGCTTCTAGCCTGAGTCATTGCAGGCTTGTGCCTGCATTTCTGGGATGTCTGTCTGGTTACAAACTGATTCAGCCTAGCCAGGTTAGACTAACCTGCAAAGATTGAATCAATTCAGGCTCAGGCTTTTTGAATGTCTGTCCCTAGCCTCAATGTTCAGCAGACTGAAGTCAAAATAGCCATTTTGTCCTTTACTTTTCCTGTGGAGAGGCTCCATGTGTGTTAGAATATATTTTAATTATCATTTTGGACTACTATTTTAAAAAACGGGTAGTTCAAGTTCTGTCCAAAAAGAAGTGAATGGATTTTCAAGAGATTCTGAGCATCTGTGTCTCCTACTAACCTCAGCTGGGGAATTAGGGGGCTGGGGAATTGAAGACAGTTGTTTTAGTTGATCCCTGTTTGCTGGAATGGCCCCAGGCTTGAATGATACCTTACATTTAAATAGTGCTGAGTCAGCTCATAGTTACATCCAGCCTGATGATCAGAAGTGTGCAAAGGTAACATATAATAACCTTTGCCTTTATCAAAATTAAGACTGCTGCTTCTATCAGCTGTTTGCTTCTTAAAGCCCTTATGGAAAAGATGATAAAGGGAAGGCTAGCTTTTTAAAGTTACCCTACGAATACAATTTTTTAAAACTTTAGATGTCCTCTTCTATAGCCTGCAAACTTTTAAATGTGTGTAGACATCTTAAATAAAGAAATAATCCATTTTAAAATATAAAGGCTGAATCCTCCAAACCCCTAATCGCAGAAATAGGAATACTCAGGATTAGACTATAGCTATGAAAGAATAAAGAAGGAAGAACAGAAGTTGGCATTGGCAGAGTCAGTGTTTTCATTACTTCAGGATCTTATCTGTGTATTTAAACACTTGCAAATTTTAAGTTTAAATTCCACCAAGAATTTTCTGTTTTACTTATAACCAATGTCCCTGAACTGTTAACGTTAATGTTCTGATATGGGCTCTCAATTCTAACACAAGTTTGCTCAACTTTGATCTGGGAGAATAGTTAACTTAATTTCATTTTGATTTCCATGTTGAAAAAGGGTAGGATTTTTGGTATGACATCTTTTTATATATTTTATGGTGATATTTCATTCATTTAAATCTGCATTATCTACGTCACAGTTATCAGAGATCTGAACTGGAACTTTTGCTGGGATGGATTAAGCAGGTCAAATTTTCTCAAATACTAATGCATAAATATGCACATCATTTTTATATTCTTATTTTATATCCCATGGTAATACTGCCATATTTGACTAAGATTGCATACACACTTGTATGTTAAACCTCTATTTTTTAGTTTTTATTACTTATCCTTTGGGGACTAAAGTTGCCTGTGTTTATTGCTTTTTTAAATGTTTTGAGTCAAAACTGTTTAGCAGTTTTTGAAACCAGGTAAATGAGGGGAAACCATTTTCCTCATAAAAAATTCCACTGTTTTTTTTTCTAAACAGTTTTCATGCCAAATGAAACAGAGTTCAAGATGTCTTGAGAAACCTAGTAAAATTCTCAAGACAGGTTTGACTGGTCAGAGCTATGCTTCTTTTAGTACAGCATATTGGGCGCACACGCTCCAATAAGTTTGCAGCTATGAGGCCAAACACCTTTATCCTCATTCATTGTGTAGCATTGTGCCACGCATGGAATTTTTGCAGATTCTGGAAACAACTTACTGTGCACCATATTACTCCCTCTGCATAAAGCACACACATCAGACAAGTACTTAAAAGAGCACCCTGTTTCAGCACACACCTGATGCATACTGCATACAGGCACACTAAAGAGAACATAAGAATTGCCATTTACTGGGTCAGACCATAGGTCTTGCCCAGTATGCTGGGTCACACAGTGGCAGAGATAAAAGAGAGAATGAACGGGTATGACCAGAGCTTTTTCCCCATTGATCCTCTCATTTGCAGCCTCCAGCATTTAGGCCAGGTATAGACATTATACTTTTACTGGTATAAGTGTTCAGAAACTGGTCTCTACCCAAAACAGAAGTCTGGCACATAAAACCAGTCTATATCCATAACAGAACAGAAGTTTGGCACACATACAGTGGTTTAAAAATGGCAGAACCCACTCTAAGATTTGCCCCTCTTTCCCCCCTCATCAAAAGGCAAACGTGTGTTCTCTTCACTACTGATCTGAGCTACTTTGCTTACAGAGAATTGAGTAAGTTGGACCGATTCTGCCTCAGGCTTTTGAATGTCTGTTCCTAGCCTTTGGCTTTAAGAAGTTCTGTTTCAGAGGCTATATCCTTAATTCCCATGCTCAATAGCTACCAATGCCCCTTTCGTCCCAGAATCTGTCTGATCCCTTTTTGAATCTGGCTACACTGGCAGGTTCCACAACATCTGGTGGCACTTTTCCACACTTTAGTTACACACTGGGCACTTCTACATGGGACGTACTTTGCAGTAGCTACTGTGTATTTATTTAGTACTTGCATTAGCAAGTACTAAATAAATGCAAAGTAACCAGAGTTACTGCACAGTTGCACCAGCAAATGTCTTTTAGGTGACGCTACTGTGCAGTATCCTAATAATAGGATAATAATATGCTACTGTGCAGTATTATTAGGATACTGCACAGTAGCATATTAGCACTGTTCATGCTGTGATGTGCTACTGCGCAGTATTTTTTGGCTATTGCACAGGCCACATCTCATATAGCTGCACCCACTGTGTCAAAAAGAACTTCCTTCTGTTAGTTTTAAACTTAGTACCTATTAGTTTCATTTTGTGGCCCCTATTCTTGTATTGTGAGAGCGTAAATAATAAATCCCTATTTACTTTCTCTTTACCATTTACTATTATATAAACCATTATCATGCGTGTCCCCCCACCGTCTTTTTGCTAAACTGAATAAGCCCAGCCCCTTTAGTCCCTCCTCATATGGAAGTCCCTCCATACTGATAATCATCTTTGTTTCCTTTCTCTGTACCTCCTCTAGTTCTATATCCTTTTAGAGGTGTGGAGACCAGAACTGGGCACAGTATTCAAGGTGTGGATGCACCATGGATTTATAAAAAGAAGAGTGAATCTGATGACAGACATTGAAGAGACAGGGTTTTACTTTGTACAAAACATGAACACATAGGAAAATGTATATTTAAAGTTTGTTTAAAAATAATACACAGTCAGTATGGCAAAATTCTGTAGGAAGTCATGCCCTATTCAATATATATTCTGGACCAAATTTTCCATTGCATTCCAGTAGGATGGGGAGAGAAAGCCAGCAGATCTGCCTGCTGAGAAGTTCCTTGGCTTTGTGAATCCTGTCAGGTAACACACAACTGACATTCCTGGTTCTTGCACGATCTGATCCTTGCACCATTTACACTATACAGTTTGACTAGTCAATGTACAGGTGGAACCATGACTCTGTCTCCTACTTGTGATGGGACTGAGACCATCAAAGTGGACAGGTGAGCTCAGTGATATGAAACACATCACTGGGGATGGTAGGATAGTGACATATCAAGCTTTACAAAATGGGATCATTTCTTAAACTGAATTGGGCATAGCTTTATTTCAGTACATACTGTCTTCCCTAAGAGAAGAAAATCTTGAGACACATATCTTCATGGATTCTCACCGAAGGTCCCCTTTTCTGTTTTCACGTATCTTTCCCCACTCGTGTCATAGTATTTTATATATAATATCATATAAGGTAATAGTATTTATATGATCTTTGAAATGATTCAATACTACCTATTCATTTGTATGTGTGCAAATGCTTCTACATTCAGAATATAACCTTATATCAAACTCATGCAGCTGAAGTAAGGAGAATTGGTTTCTAACAACTATCAATTACCAAAATCTTTTGCTGTTGTGATTTTGCACATAGTGGGCACAAACCTGTGGCTCGGTACAGACATTCAAAAAGCCCGAGACAGAAATGATCTAAGTCACATAGTTGTCTGTAAGCAGCATAGTTTGGATTGGTAGCAAACAACACACATTCACCCCTTGGTGGGGTAGGGAAAACCTTAGACTAGGTTCCACTATTATTAAACCAGTCTGTGTGCTGAACTTCTGTTCTGTTACAGGTACAGACTGGTTTCCAATCATTTATACCTCTAAAAGTATAATGTCTGTACCTGGCCTCAGTGTTGCACAGACACTTCAGGCCTGCTGCATAAAAGGACAGAACAAAGTAAAGATGCAGGGGCCTTACAAAGGCATCTGCGGCCCTAGAACTGTGCTATGAACTCACGCAAAGAAGTGGATTAGGGTCCAGTGGATTTGTAATATTACACACCCATTGTATCCCTTCCTGGAAGGGAGAGGCATGATCTCCACAGGTACTGTAGCCCTGAGACTTCAATAGCATTTTTTACACTGTTCTGGGGCTTCATGGTACATGTGTGGGTGTGGATATTTGGTGTGATAGGAATGGGGATAAGGAATTCATTATGCCAATCATTGCTGAACTCATTGGTACACACTCCCAATACTTAACGTATAATTTATTACTCAGTCTGAGAATTTGTGATACCATGCAAAGTTCTTCTCAAGTCTGGCTTCCCTGTCCCTTGAACATCAAATTTCTGCTGTCAATTTTCTGTAGATAATTTTTCTGTACAGAGAAAAATCTAGTTCTACAATAAAATATTTAGGAAGAGAAGTTTGAGAAACCACTGCAGTCTTATATATATATATATATATATATATATCTTTGGCTATAAGTCATTTCTATTAACAGTGCCTTGCTATAGATGTTTATAACAAAACATTAAAGACTTGGTGGAAAGGAGAAAACAAATTACTCTGCAGAGAACCTAGCAACTCTGCTAAAATACTGTCAGTTATTTATCTACTGTCAGCAGAGGTTGCACACTATAATCCTTGACAGGCTCAGATTCAGGAAGAATGAAGAGAAGGGGCAGGGATTGCATTTAAGGGCCTGTTCTCATGCAAAGACATTTTAACACAGATTTAAAGCAGAATGTATCTCCTAGAAAATGTCACTTTTGATTCTGATACATTTCCAGGCAAGTGGGGCCTGCGTTTAGTTGACTTAGTGAGAGATGTCTTAGAGGTTAACTCCATATTTTAGGCCATTCATGATCCCTGTGTGGAACTAACACAAGGAGGTCAGCATCACTTCATTTTTGGGGTTTTCCTGCAACAATAGCATGATTTCACAAAGGCTGAAGGGGTTTTTGTTTGATAAAGGGCAGGTATAGAATAAAAAAGCCTCTTCTCTCTTCAAATTCTTACTTTTCTATTCTTTTAATTAGAAACAAATGTAAATCATCAAGGCATACAATGCTAGTTAAATACTATTTATTGGGCAGTATCTGCAAGTAAGTTCTTCATATTGACATACAAGCACAGTAATGCATGGGGATTTTCATATTTTATACACAAAAATCCCCATGCATTACAACATGTAGCTAAAATTAGTACATTTATGTTAGGCCTAGGAAGGGGATGCTTTTGATGTCCAGTGCCTGAATAAGACTCACAAATCAATCTCTGTCTAATAAAAAGAAACAACGCATATTTTTGGATGATCTGTTTACAGTTTCTTCCTTTTTTACCTGTGTAAGCTGGGGTTTAAATAAATGCCTTTCTGGGACTGAGGATGTTTGGATGTATGATGAATGCTAAACCAGAATCTTAATTTTCTAATTCATATTCACCAATTAAAAATAACTGTATTTTTATGAGCAAATTTACATAAATCAGTTGCTAAAGCATCCTAACACTAAAGGGTAGGAGTTCAGCTCCTAACATTTGCATATACTCTCCTAACAAAAATATAGGCATTTCAGATTTTCATTGAAGAGCCTTGCTGCGTTGGAACTCTAATGGGCTTAGAACAGTAAATTTTAAAGAAACTGATTGCTACCCCTGTAGCTAGTAAATGTCTGCCTAGACCCAGTGGCATTTGAAAAAAGTGTTTTATCATAAAATTATCCCAGCAGAGTCCATTCTGCAAGATAACATCATC
>NC_143398.1:224339171-224376671 GCF_052110815.1 Crocodylus siamensis | reverse complement strand
AGACTTCCAGGTACAGCAGCGTCTGCCTGGCTTCCTCCTCCTCTCCAGCTTCCCTCACCACTCTTGTCCCCTCTGCTGTATACAGACACCTCTGCAATAGCTAGCAGACCACATGCTGGCTACAGTCCATGCTGTAGCAGATAGGGCTTTTTGGAGCTAATCAACAGCTCAGCTGATAATGTCCTTCCATTCCTTCTTTGTTTAAGAAAAGTTTGACCTAATGAGAGACACTGTTTGTTTTCTGGTGGAGTGATAAATGCTGACAACAGAGCTGATAAATGCTCTGGTATCAAGGAGGTGGGGAACCCCACCCTAATCCTGCCAGGGCCTGGCCACACACCCCCTCCGCTTAGCCCTGAGGAAGGGAAGGGAGGGCTGCTCTAGTGCCCCCCAGCTTCTAGCCAGAGCCACTGCAGGCATGTGCCTGCACGTCTGGGATGTCTGTGCAGTTACAAAGTGATTTAGCCTAGCCAGGTTAGACTAACCTCAAAAGATTGAATCGATTCAGAATCAGGCTTTTTGAATGTCTGTCCCTAGCCCAGGAGTCAAGCTTACTTTTAGGAAAGTTTCCACGGAGGGATGGAACCAGGACTGGGGAATCTTGTCCCATGTGTATGAGCAAATACAAATATTCATATTCATATGAGCAGAACTGTTTCTACACAGAAATTAGTCAGCACTGAATGCTAAAGTCATCTTCAGCTGTATTTCCTTTGGCATTTCAAGCAGTTTCTAACCAATGTTTGAAACTCAAAACCAGTGCCAAGCCTAAACACATCTGGTTGATTCCAGGCTGTAAATAGCACTGGAATGCCTTCAACACCTTCCATAGCTGCCATACTTAAAACTTTAATTCCAAAATAGAGCTGACAAAAATGCTTGTCAGCATGATGCCACAGGACAAAATTCAGAAAAGCATGATGCAACAGGAAGACATACAGACATCGCATATGGTGCACAAATTGGAATTAGTATAACCCTAGCAAGCAAACTTAGATTTCAGTAGACTGAAATAAATTAAACATTGGCATATTCATCCAGATTCTCATTTTCTAAATGTCAAATTATAAACTTAAGTGTCATTCAACTATAGGCTATATAAATATACATAATGACATTTAGTAATCACTGTAATTCTTTTATGTATTTAATACTGTAATTCAGTGTCTGTAAAATATGCTTTATATGGGTCTATAATTAGGAGCTGTCTTATTTGTGGATTATACCAATTTTTCTATATCTGCTAAGATGATGTGACCCCCATCAGACCAGAATTAAATTTTCCACTTGAGGCCCTATCACCCTCACAATTGTACCAATGGCATACTTTAAAATGGGGCCACTGTTATATTTTTAAAAAGCATGTATGTTGTGAAAGGGAGAGAAACAGAGACAGAGTGCTGCACTTCAAAGACTAGAACAGCTAGTAGCCTGGGCATAAAAATATATTCAACTACAGAATAGCCACTCCTTGCCCTTTAAAAAAGTGTGGCAATGAATGAAGTATATGGGATAGCAGGCAAGAAAATTCCAACAGAGAGCCAAGAGTCTAAGTAGATGGGATACTATCACTGACAG
The DNA here is from genome assembly GCF_052110815.1 of Crocodylus siamensis. Taxonomy (NCBI): domain Eukaryota; kingdom Metazoa; phylum Chordata; order Crocodylia; family Crocodylidae; genus Crocodylus; species Crocodylus siamensis. Next base: position 224,375,093 of record NC_143398.1, on the reverse strand, counting down.
ATCATCGCAGTAGAAAGGAAATCCAGCAGGAAGCAGAAAAATGTTTTAAGAACACTGAAGAATTTCAACATCCAGGAAAATTCAAGCTGTGCTTTTATGAATCTGATCAGCTATCTTTTCTTTTGTAATCACTGACAGTATACAAGAGCAGAGAAGGTCAGACATAAAAACTACCAGTTCCTCAAGTAAGTGGCTGAGATTGAATGACCAGAGCTTGGGCTGATTTTGCCCAACCTAGTTGCAGTTACCCTCGAATTCCATTGTGAATGTTCAAGTTTAACATGGTGTGACAAACGAATGCTCAAGGAATCCAAAAATCCTGTGTTGTGATATGAAGTTTCCCTATCCAGGGAGATCTGCCAGGAGGGAAGATACAAGAGAAACCATGAAGAGATTAGAATAAGTGACAAGAAAATTGAAGGAAGAGTTATGGGTGGAAATTCAGACTTAACTTTAAACTCCTTTCATCTGGCTTTTAATCAGTCCCTACATAGATTTACAGGGACTGTTAATAATCTCTTTTCTTTACCTTAGAGTACAATTTAAAAAACAAACGCAATATGAATTGAAACATTACTGTATTTGGCCTTTATTGTCTTTTCTGTAAGTATATATAATTTTAAACATTTTTGCCCCATCAAATCAGTACCTGAATTGGAACTGTGGTTTGCTTTCAAATCCAAACCCAATCCAGATCTGAGCACCCTTACTCTACTAGGCTGTAATGTCTAGGTGGTTATACAAGTACTAAACTTAATGCACTGTAACTATGGCCACTTAATAAACATGTAGATATGTCCTCTGACTCATTGGCGATGCATAGGGGGTACACATGGGTGCACATGCACCTGCTGAGCTTGGCAGTGCACCCCCTGCAAAAAGTACCACAGATAGCTATGGGCACTCGCCCCCCTCCCCTGCCACCACTGTGGCTGCCTGCGGGAGCTCCCCGATTGCCACACTCCCTCCACCGACACTGCCGCCACCTGCAGGAGCTTGCTGTGCCCCCCCCAGCCTCCAGGGGCATGTGGCATTCATGGTCTGACTGCTTATTTTGCCCTCCCTTTGTGCCTCTCAAATCCTTTTGTTACTCCTCTGCTCCCTTCTTTTAGATCTTTCCCAGTACTGAATCATTCTCTGAATCTCTTCCCTGGACCCTTTTACTTTATATTTCACCTCTTCAAAGCCTGAATGCTCAAAATCTTCTCACAATTTGTTCTACCTGTCTACAGCTGCTCCTGCTCTTCCTCTGCTTCCCAGTCCCTGGTTCCCCTGACCTAACCTACATCCTTTCCCTTTTCAAACTTCCCACTGTCTCCCAACTGTGCTCTATCACTTTGGCTCCTCATCTATTTCTGTGCAAACCAACTCTTTCACCTGACTTCTGGCAACTTCTCTAACTCTTCAGTCCCCTTCCAACCAGCCTCCCTTTCCCTACTATCTGGTTACTACTATCTAGCACCACTACCTCAAGAGAGATTCAGGGGAAGTGCAAAAATGCAAGTGGACCCCCCCACTTCCATTATCACCCAAAACTGACCTGCAACCAGGGGCCCCTGAGCTGCTTCTGCCCCACTTCGTCAGCAGTTTGCAGCTGCCTGAGGAGCTATGGGGACAGTAGTGGTGATACAGCGGTTGTCTCTTTTTGTACCCACCAGTTTCTCATTGTGGTCCCCACTGCCTGGGAGCAAGCACTGGAAGGAGGAACCCATGTCCCCCCCAACTATGGGCTACAGGAAGCAGCTGTGCAGGGCGCTGGACTTGGCCAAGGACAGTGGATAGTGGCAAATAGGTTCCTCCTCCCAGTACCTGCTTCTGCCCTGAGGAGAACACTGCAGGGGAGAAAGGCAGACAGACAGGAAGGAGGTGCTGGAAGAAGGAACACACCCCCTGCCACTGCCACTACCACTGTCTCTATTGGAGTTGGGCTCTCTGTGCAAATGCTCCCCACACTACCTGGCAGGAGTGGTTCTGGGGATCCACCTATGTTCAGGTCAGCCAGAGTCAGGGGTTGTAGTTGGGACATTGGTCCTCCTCTTCAAGCACCTGATCTCTGCCCAGCTCCCCTGTGCCCCTCACCAGCCTGAGGGCTGCAGCTACCCCTCCAGAGGGGTGGTATGCCATACCCCGCTTTAAGGAATTCTAGACCATCCCATACCTATCTCTGACCTGCTCCTTAGCTGCATTTCATCCTATTCCCTGCTTATACCTAATAGTCCACTCATGTAAGTCAACATCAATGTACAATTCCAGGAAAGAGTCCATGTTTAAAGTCTGATTTAGGAATGAGAAGATGAAAATATTTTGTTTCTTAATTTGTGTTATTCCTAGAAAGAGCTATTTAGTTTATTATTTATATCCATATTAAGGACCTTCTGAACATTTTGATCTGAAAGAATGTGACAGCTTGAGCAAAGTTATTTGCTCAGATACCTCACAATGTATCTTAGAAGTGCATGGCGTGCAGCTGTTACAACATTAATTGAAATATGTTTTTAAATATATCAGGTTTCTGAACACTGGCAACAGAATGTTTTTCAAACTTCAATATTACAGCCTTGAAAAAAGTAAATTTCATTTGGACATCATCTCTATTTTGAGTCAATGTGACTGAAGTAAATTATTTGACATGAAAGGAAAAAATGCTGTAACTAAAGGCAGTTAGTTTCTTTGCTTCTCTCTGTGTGTCAGCTCTCTACATAATATACAACACTTTGTATAACACTTGTAGTAAAATGTCTTGACTTCAGTTAGAGCAGAGATAGGCAAATGCTCAGCATTTTTTAAAATACCACCTTATATGTTTTACTGAACTTATTTGAGTAAATTCACAACTTATACAGCTATTATTGAGTTATGCAAGATAGTTTAAATATGAGCCAACAAAACATTTAGACCACAGTACACCAGCAGATAATCAGTGTCATCTACAACAGACGCTACTGTGCAATGGTTACCATGCATTTATTTAGTACTTGTGTAATCAAATACTAAATAAATACATAGTAACCAGAGTTACTGCACAGTAGTGCTGGCGAATGCCTTTTTAGTGATGCTACTGTGTAGTAGCTTAATAGTACTGCGCAGTAGCGTACTAGGACTGTCTGTGCTGTGACATACTATTGTGCAGTATTATTACACTACTGCACATTTAGTCATGTGTAGATGTGTTCTGTATGTACTACACAATTACAGTAGACTTACTTCATAAATATTTCATAAAGTTTTAAAACAAATATTGGGATTTCTTTTTATGGTTCCACCATCTGCAAAAACAGACCTTAGGGACTTGAGTTAAAAATAAAATGATTACTAAACAACAACATATTGCCTAAAATTTCATTTCTATATCAAAAAAACTCTGAAGTCCAGTATCTCTTGACTTTAAATCAAATACTATATTTCACTGAAAAACTAAGAATTTCAGTAGTTTAAAGCTCCTACTTCTTGCTCTGCAGAGTCATAAGCCATCAGAACTTAATCCTGTCACTGGTCCCAGACTAAATATTACCTACCCATCTTTTGCCTCAGGCAAATCTTTTTTTCTCTTTTTCCTTGGGTAGGGGGCAGAATAGAAATCCTGCAATCAGGAGGAAAAGAGAAAACATTTTTATCGTAGTTTGGCTTTATTTTTTAAGGGCAGTTCTTTGAAGCTGCTTAGGGGCCTGGATGTTAGACGTAGTCCCAATGGAGATGGATTAGTGGCTAGAGTGCAGTGAGGCAGTCAAAGGTGCAAGATAAATGCAATTTATATATAATTGCCAGTGCTGCACCTGTTCTATTTTTAATAGATGACTCCTGTCTCCAAAACAAATTTTACAAGCACTGACTTTACTCTTTCTTTTGCTTTATTTGAGTATAAATTGGGACAGTCTAAATGTGTATCTGTGTAAAGGAGAGAAAATAATCTTTAAATAGCATGCAATTTTTTTATGAATCAAGCTCTAAATAAGGAAAACTCCCGAGATGGGAGTTCAAAATACTAGCCAGAGAGCAGGTTTGCTACTGGGCTCAAGAACAATATTTAGTTTACAGAATCAATCTGGAAATAAAGCTAGTGCTTGCATCAGCACTGAAGCTACAAAAAATAAAAAGAGGTTTTAATAAAATATACCCGGGAAAACAAGAGAAGAAAGAAAGCAACAGTGTAGTCATGAGGCCGTCAGCAGCCCATTCAAATTATAAACTAGATTATGATGTAACACAAAATAGTAATAATAAGATTCAAAATGCCTAGCTCATATTCCAAGAGAATCGTTCCAGCTTTTGTTGTGGTTTAGCCACACCACAAATTTCCTTGTGAGGCTCTGATAAAATCTTCCTGTCAGGGTGGGCTAAAATTATTGGGAACAAGCCAGCTTGACTCAATTTTGAATCTATCTCAACCAGTATTGTATGGTGAGGATTGTCCTAAATATTCAGATGCCTTGGACACTGTGTTTGAAAGCTCTGTTTGGTTAGCACTTCTGCTATCCTACTTTCTATAATCTTATCTACCTACTAACTAAGATGGTACTTCCTTTTCCATCCTTAAAGATGAATTCTGGCGTACAACAATCTGATCCTTCTCCTTAAGGCATAACTGTGTTGAGACCTGGCAGTGAAAAATGTCCAAGCCCCCACCCATACCAGCTGGTTTACAAGAATCTGCATGAGTTTCCCATATATCTTACTTTGTACAAGGCCACTAAAACTAAGCCCCATCATTCATATAAGCTTTTTCAGATCCAGTAAAAAAATCTTGGAAGTATTTATGTTCTACTTGAAAACTAGAATTACTGGAAGATGTTGTCCAGACAAAAATATATTAGAGAAACATCCCAGTTCTGAGGTGCTTAATGAACTGAACATACTCATTTTTGAGATACACCCATCTTAACGTGTCTTATATATATGCTAAACATTTTATATTAAAAACACTGGGGGGGGGTTTGTTCCAGGCCTCTCAAGAAACAAGCTGACAACAAAGCACCGTTTTGTTGCAATTACGTAGTATAAAAATGTAAATAGGAATGAACTAATTCCAACTTCTGACAATGCCTGACCAATAGCACTTCTGACCAAGAGAAGCATATAGATTGATGTAGACCAGGGGGGCTACTATAGCTTCTGCTGCTTCTACTGCTTCCATAGCATGGGACTTCAATTCCACCACATTTTCTTCTACTCCAACAGACCATTGGGCCACCCCTAATAAATCCTCATTCTCCTGATGTGTAGGGTGAGACAACTGGCATAGGATGTGGTTACATCACTTCCTCCAGCTTTACAATAGTTCCTTTTTCCCTACAAAATTGCCAGAGTCAATCTCTGAGCAGTGAATTTTGTAGACCAAACTGTTTAGCTTTCTGTATCTGACTGGCATTGTCCAAACTCTGGTTGTGGATCCTGGAGCAGAGGCCTGTCAATTCACAGATTTTTGACATAGGTAGAAAGAACAAACACAACAGCATCAATGAATGATATATATTCCTGACATGTCAACACAAAATATTAAGAGGGGAAAATGATTACAAATGGAAAACAAAGTGGTAATTAATATATTTCGTGAAAATGTTTACAACATTTTGAATTTTTTGCAATCTAATAAAGATCCAGAAGTTGAAGTTATTTGCAGTTTAAAGTTCCTTGCACTGAACACAAATTGAAATTTCTCATACATATTAAAAATACATTAGCAGCTCTGTAGTTATAGGTTGTTCCAAAGCTATCAAATAAATTTGAAATTCATATAAGATTTAGTAATAGCACAAAAGGAAAAAACAACCCAATAAAGTATTAGCTTTTAAAAATAAACTCAGTGATTGTAAACTTCATCTCTGGTAGATCTTTAAAATAAAGCCCTGATACATTATGCCTTTCAAAGGCAGTGAATGAGTTATCAAACCTTGTCTAAACAAGGCCTTCTGAGTTCCCACATACCTCTACAGCATGAAGTTTGGAAGTTCCATAAAATAAAACACATTTCTAATACTACTTTGCACTTTATATAGCAACTTCCATTTGAGGATTTCAGTGTGCTTGAATTAAGATTCACAACACCCTTGAGAGGTAAGCCAGTATCATTTCTCCCTATTTCAGAGTTAAGGGAAAATGAGAGAGAGATTAAATAATTTGCTGAAATTCACAGAGGAAGTCTGTAGCAAAGCAGAGCAGAACACAGATCATTTAGCTTCAGCTCCTGTGCTTTTTCCGCAAAACATCCTCTCCTCTCTCTAAATGCTACTAGAGCTTATACTGTAGTTCTACTGTATTAAATACAACAGCATATATACATTCTGGTTTATAAGGCTGAATCTTATAAAACTGACAGACATATTGGTGAAAAGTCAAGAACAACAGAAAAGACAAAAAGGAGAAAAGTGTGTATCCTTTGGTTGGCTGATTTTTTTTAGGCATTAGATTTTCTTTCTTAAAGACTGGAACATGTTTTTGCTTTTGCAAATGCAGTTTATTTTGCAAATCAAGGTGATTGCACACATTTCAGCTTGTCAAATTTTCAGCCTTTCAACCATATGTCTGTCGACCTTATGGACTACCAACTTTATGGGATACAACCATATGTCCAGATCCTGATATATATGAAGGCCAGTTCTAACATAAGAGCTTTACAGTAGTAGTGTAGTAAACCATAATGTTTGCAGATGGCTGTAATAAAATCATTCAGGAGAGGAAAGGTGCTGGGATGTAAAGCATTCAAAGCTTCTCCTACTGAATAAACAATTTGATCTGAATAATACAATGGGAGGCACATTTCACCAATGAACTAACTAAACTAGTTCACAATGTTCCTTTTAATTTTCTTTCCTAATCCCACATGCATTTTAACTTCCTTTTTATTTTCCTGAATAGTCTAAAAATTGGAAGAAAAATGTAAGGAGGAAAAATTAAGCAGAGAAGATTATAAAAATACAATCCGTTCCTCAATTACTAATTGTCCGTGACAAATAGTAGTTTATTTTCAAATATCAGCCTATCTATAACTGAGATTGAACACTATCACGAAAGTTTTCTGAAATATTAATTGCTTATCTCTTCAAATACCTTTTCAGTTCACATGCCACCTTTAAGCAGATCACCAGAGGTATCTGTGTAGACTTAGCTAGTGCTGTAAAACTAGGCTGCTGTTACCACAGTACTTAATGTCTTTTCTATGAGTTTTCCTGATCTAGGAAAATAATAATTGGCATACAGGATCACACTAATGTTACCTGTACCAGTCTCCAGTGTTGACCAGTACTAGACTAAACTACCTGCCCACATAGTATGAGGTGTATCACCCAAGAAGTGTACAAAGGATGGCCAGAGAACAAGATGGATAGTTTTCTAAATTGTAATCGTAATCAGCTTTCATTGTGAAGAAAAGCAGTCACTAACTAACGTAGCTGGGAAGAAAACCTTCAAAATGTCAGACAAGTGAAACTGATCCATAAATTTCTCCTGTGTAAGCAAGGAGCCAAAAATAGGGCTCTAAAATGTTCATTCATAGCTGTAATATTTTATTTTAAATATAACATTAACTATTTTACTATTTATCAGGGCACCTGGGAAAGAAGAAGGTAAAATTGTAAATATTCATAGTGGTGCTTCCCAAAATTAATGTGTGTGTGTGTGCGTGCGTGCATGTGTGTGTGCGTGCGCATGCGTACACATACACACAGAGGGAGCAGGGAGATGTCACTGGAAGTCTATATTATCATTTGGAGCCCTAGTCATGCTTTTCTACCTTTCCAAAACATATTGAATCAACATCTGGCTCTTGGGCTTTCTACTTCCTGGTCCAGCCCTTCCCTGGACTCAAGTCACAGGAAATATCACTTTCCAGGAGAAAGAATACATATCATGACCAATGTAAATAGAAACTATAGGCTTTTTGTACAGTTTTATATTTCTGGCTGCTATTTGGCACTAATCCCAACCCCCTTTTTCAGAATCACCTTATATGCCCTGTCTTCAGAAATGAAAAATTATAGTATGATCTTTGGAAATGAAAAATTACAGAAGTGAAAAATTAAATGTAACCTTCTCTTCTTTAGGTTGCTGGGAGTGGCTTGCTTATTTTTCAGGAAAACAAAATAGATCATATACCACTGAAATCAATGGAAGTTTGCCTATTGTTTTCAGAGTTTCGGGATCAGATCCCAAGTAAGACTCAAGAATTGCTCATCACACTTGGTTTTTATTACATGAAGTTTCACTCCTTACCCTGCAATTGGGCCTGTCTCATGTGAAATATGTTAATATAAGGACTCAGGCTGCAAGGTGCTGAGCACCCTCCATTTTTAATTCTTTTGGTGCAATTTGAGGACACTCAACACTTGGCAGGATTCAGCTCAAAGTTTGTACATTTTCTTTTTTCATGAGCCAAAAAATATCATCACACAACAAAACAAACAAAAATACCCCCAAACAACAGATAAACAAGTAAAGAAAAAAGTCAAACTAAGCTAAGCAAAACACATTATTTCTTCCCTGTTTAAAGTCTCAGCATATGCTGCATCTTATGTTGCACAAATGTACTCGTTAAATATTATGAAATGTACAGCATGCAATGAAACTCTAACTACGCATTTAAGTCATTCATACCTGTGTGCTCATATTTGTGTCGCAGAAGGGAACTGCTTTTCTGGAATGTCTTGTCACATAAGTCACATGCATACATGCCACTTTCTGTCTTCTTTATCTTCTTTCTGGACAGACAGGAGTCAGAGTCTGTCATATCATCTAGGCCTGACATGTAGTCTGGTGTTCCATCGAGCAATTCTCCCTGCGATATAACAAAATTATTTATGTAAAACTGGTTCCCTCTGACATTTCACAGCATCTCAACTTCCTACAAAGATCTATTCTGTGAGACATAAAATAATATTCAAGAAGGACCTGCTAACCCTATTGAACCCACTGGCTCAGGATGTACTCTTGGCAATAATGCCAGTGCCAAGCTGAAAAGGCTTGCAAGACTGGTCTCTGCTATTAAATAATTTTTTCTTCTATGGAACCTCAGCTAGCTTGGAAAACTTGGTCTTCCTTCAGTTACTTTGAAAGAAGAATTCATGTAATTCATCTAAGCAGAAAATATTCGTGATATAGGTATTTTCAGGGAGCAGGAAATCTTTTTAGGAAGACTTCACTTAAAGACTCCATTTAAAGATCATAAAAGGTATCTTCATATTTCCAAAGAAATAAATATAACAACAGCTAAAGATCTTTCTTTTCAAAACACTGAACCTTGGCTATATCCCATATCTGTATAAAGGTTTTAATTGAATTTTATATTTAGGTACAAAATGTTATTATTATGCAATCCATTTAAATGTATGTCTCCTGACTAAAGGCCTCAAGCTATATTTTTATATTTAATTTTGTAATTTGAAATAGGGAATATTAATAACACTTTTTATCAATGTTCTATCTATGTTAAAACAGCCTTCAGCATTAAGCAATAATGAATGTGGATCAGTAAATTATTAAATTTCTTGATATTTATTTTGTCTTGATCCAAAGAGAGTGCAAACTTGCTTGATAACATACATTTCCATTTGCTATCACACAGTTCAGTTTTCTTAGACTAGGTTCATACTAATTAATATTAGAGAAGATTAAATAGGCTTAAATACATTTACAAAGAGGGCAGATGTACTGTAAATTGGAATAGTGGAACAGCTGTTATGGAGGTGCAGTGCTATTTATGCTCCTATTGTGCAAAGAGGGATTACAGCCTGTAACGTTAAACCATACCTGATTTTCACATTTGAAACTATAAAACATTTACTAGTCAGTAAAATTACTAATGGAGCATAATAGGTCATAGGGGAATGTCCACAAATGTAAAAAATTATTCATCCATAATCAGTTAATCTCAGTGAACTAAACTGTGTACATTATATTTGAATACAAATACACATACACACATGCACACACACATAGACCCTCTTCTCCCCCTTTTTGTACACTGTGAATAACTCTAATACTGTACATTTTATCTAGTCAACTCTTTGTTGCACATAAGCAATCTAATTGCACATAAGCAATTAGATCCTACACTCCTTAAGTGATTTCTATTGGAGCTCACCTGGAAAAGAAACAGAGGTTTCTACTAACAGAGGCCAACCCAGATAGTATATCCTAAATATATACATGGGAGGAACCTCATACACAAAAGTGGGAGAGGGGTTCTGCTGGTGCCACAGACCACTTCTTTCCATACCTGGACCTTCTAGAGGTCTCCCTTGCTAGGCATGGAGAGTGGGATCTCAAGAAAGGAAGAAATATGCCTGAAGCTGGGCCAAGGATCAGCGCATATTTAGATATACAGGCATATCACCTGTTCTCTGGCTTTGTAGTCATAAATCTGGAGCCCTCCTGTATGCTGTGGGAGCTGCAGTGGGTGTAAGAGTCTACTGGGAAAAGCATTCCAAGAGTTAAGGTGCAGGAAGCCTTCGAGAATTTTGGCAGGCTAGAGTCCTTTTGGAGCCACAGGGACTCTGTTCAGATGGCCTTGGCTTTACCTGCCAAATTTTTGGGAATCCCTATGAGCCTTGGACCTTCAAGAGTCCGAACCCTACTCCCACAACATGGTACAGGTACCCCTCGCTTAACGTCATAGTCACTTCCTTGAAAAATGTGACTTTAAGCAAAACGATGTTAAGCGAATCCAATTACGAAACAATAGTTATCTACTAGCAGGAGGTGGCCAAACAATGTTATCATCAAACATTGGGTGACTTTAAACTTCCATGTTCTCTAATAGATCAGCAACGTAATAACAAAACAACGTTAACCGGAACGATGTTAAGTGCGGAGTACCTGTAATGTAGTGGATCTCTGTGACGAAAACCTAATGGGGCTTTTCTCCCCACTCCAGCAGCATTTTCTGTTGGAGGGGACTTTGTCACTTTTATACAATTACATGACCTTAATAAAATTAAAAATAAACATTAAATTTGTTCAAATACGCTTGCATCTCTTCTATTTGCATAAATGAATTTACAAAGTGTTCCTAGGCTAGTTTCATTTACTAGTCTAGATCACTATTTTTTTTTAAATTCAAGCTAAAATAAATCTTTGGCTGGACATGTTTAATGTAACTTTAGTGACTTTTTATATAAAAGGATGAGGCACAAGTTACTGACCTGCAGCCTTCTGAAATAAACCAATTATGATTATTTACCTGAAATCCTTGTTTCCGCTGGTACTTTCTCCTTTGCTGCATGTCAGCAAAAGTAGCTGCTCCAGTTGGATAAGTATAGGCCATATGTGGTAGGAAGCTCATTTGATCTAGTCCTGGGTATGGTCGCAGCCCAGGAATACTGGTCTGGACTGGTGGCATAAAAGTAGCTGGGGGAAATGCGCTTTGTGGTGGAAGTGTTGTATATAAAGGTTTGGCACTAAATGGGTTCATACTGAATACTGGGTTAGTGCTTTTATCCAGATTATTTGAATTAGAAAACTCCTTCTTGATAAAAGTCAAGTTCAGGGGCTCATCTGAGTTTTCAGATGATGAAGAAACACTGTTGTGGTCTAAATTTACACTACTAGATTTTGTTTTGTTTTTTGTGGCTATAATACTTTTGGGTTCCTTCATTTGTTTTGGTAGAGACAAGTCCAAAGGCTCAGCCTGAAGCTCCTCAGAAGAGAAACTGTTTGGAGTGTAAGAACTACTATGGGAGTTTTTAGAAGATGTGGAAGAAAGATTTAAAGGAGAAGGAGTATTGCTCCTTGAGTGGTCCAATTTATCAACAGGTTTAATATTGGTAAAATGAGGAGGTTTTGTTAGCCTGAGAGGAGTATCACAATTAGTAACACTGTTATGGAGTTCAGCTATAGATGGTGAAGTTATAGAGTCCACAGGCTTTATTGGAGATTTGGCTGACAAAGAGTCCTTAGTGGGAGTGTTGTTGGTGGCAGCCAGCGCCACCTTGGCACTGGTCCTTTCCAGTGATGGTGACCTGGAACTTGTATACTGGTAGACTTTTCTTTGTTCAAACCATTCCTTCACAAATTCCTGAGGAAGGCCAACGGCAATGGAAATTTTCAGTAGTTCATCAGAGTTGGGTTCCATATTCATAGCATAATATGCCTTAAGTACAGACATGTGGTCCTTGTATGGGTTGATGGGGCTAGTCATTCCTTTCTCAGAAAGTACTGATGACAGCAAGAGAGCTTGCTTATCAACAAACACTCCAGGTTTGTTGGGAACCATGTTTTCATGAGGTTGAAGGACTGCCTTGATTTCTTCATTCATCTTACACAGGTAACGTTCATGCTGATGCAGGGGAATGGGACCAGGAAAGCTTTCTTTACAGAACTGGCATGAAAATGGAGTGGATACATTATGGTTCTCTATCATCTTATCTTCAGTAACCAGATCGATTAGAGTTCGCAGCTTCTCTTTTTTAATATTATTGAGCTGCCTCCTTGAGTCTGTGGTCAAGCTCTGGAGACAAGCTTTGGCTTCATTGACTTTTTCTAACGTATAGTCGATAATACTTTTAGTGGCACCATTATGACTCACTACTGGAAGACCCACAGGTGGAATACCAGGGGAGGTAACTCCTTGTTCCTCTGCTTGAGGGCATGAGTCCTTCATGTGATAACCTTTCAGCTTTGAGATCTCTTCAGCTTTGCAGTCCATTTTCTGCCTTGAAACCGTGTTGTCTACAATCTGTAGGACCTTCTGCACTTCACTTAAATTACTGCCTACTGCAGGAAACCCAAGTGCTTCCATCCCTACACCTAAGTGCTGCATTGGACTTTGAGCAGAAGCATGAACTCCTAAGGGACTAGTTGCTCCGAGTCCACCATTCATAAAAGGACTAGCACCACTAAACCCATGCGAGGCCATAAGAACCTTATATTCATTAAAATCTAGTGGTTCTGTTTTAATTTTTAGTAAGCCTGTTTGTTCAGACATACTAAGTGGTTTGCCATTCTCCAGCTTGTTTCTTAGCTGTGTAATGGCTGAATTAGTAGGAGAGGAAGATACAGAATTAGGAGAAGAACCCGTCTTGATATTGTTTCTCATTCTACCATTTACAGAGATTAAGCCAATACATTTCTTGCTGCTGATGTGTGAACTGTAGGAGCCAGAATGGGAGAAACGTTTCTTGCAGTTTGGACACTCGTATGGTTTTTCACCTAAAATGATAATTAAAACCAAACATTAATTATTACTTATTTATTTTGTCCACGTAAGATAGTATGTCTCGCAAAACAGATTATCTATGTTGCCGCTGATTATTAGGGAGAGAAATAACATTTCTATGCATATGGCTGAATTACTCCCCATATTGCTTCTGCAGTATTTTCTTATTCACAGCATGACCCCTGGCTTCCTGGGAATCTATTCCAAATGGGAGAAACCCCATCTAGTTCCTTTTCTGTCTTAGATAGCCACAGAGTCCTGTGTTATGGATAGCCACAGAGATGGTGTTTTAATGGCATTGGATATGCTGGTAAATGCATGTATTTATGGGGGATTCAGGCTATGCAGAGCTCTATGTGAACTCTTATGTACAGAGAAAAGAACTGAAACTTATTTTTTGTGTGTTCTAAGTTTAGATGATACTGTTACTGTGGTCTCCTAGGACAGCAAATGATGAGTGTTTAAGGTCCTGATTGTACTATAGGCTAAAGGCCTTGATCTTAGCAGTTCTGAGGCCAGTTCTGAATAAAAGTTTCCCATTTAGCAATACACTGTCTGAAAAGCCACTGGAATAGCTGTAAAATGGTAATCAATGTCACAGGTAGGTGATTCTTAAGCTAAAGTAGTGCAATCAAATCCATAAAGCCCAAATTCAATTCAGCCATCTCCAAAAGGCTTTCAGGATGGCACAAGAGAAGAAACTGAGCCCTGATCCTGTCACTACATCCACACAGGTTCATTCCTGTGCAGGGCTCAATGGGACTTTGTGTGGACATACAGTTTTGCTTGTGCAGATCTGAAGTTGGGTCAAGCTGTAGAAAGGAAGGAAGAAAGAAGGAAAGGAAGAAAGGAAGAAAGAAAGAAAAAGAAAGTTCCTTAACTCACAGCCTAACATAAGATATTTCTCATCTGTCCATTATCCCATGGATTTGATTCATAATTCATTGATTTTCAAAATGGGGGGGTTCCTTTATTAAAAATATTTGGCCCACCTATGAGCTAACTAAACCAAGAGCTGTGAATTCCTATGAACTCAAACAGTCTAATAAACTAATTCTGAAGTCTTTTTTGCTAACAAGCATTACTCTTTCAAAATCTTACAGCAAGCCCGTGTGATAAACAGCATGATAAATGAGGATGACTCAAATATCCTTTATGGAATACCTTAGTAGCTCTAAGATGCTACAAGCAGAACTGTGTAAATTTTAAGCAATCTTTAAAACTCAGCTAATTAAACAAAATGCAAATGAGCACACCAGCACCTCTGCTACTCACCACTGTGAATTCGCAGGTGTTCCTTCAGATGGTGTTTATATTTGAAGGCCTTTCCACACTCGGTACATTTGAACTTGCGATTGCCTGCTCCTTGGGTCAGCATTTGGTGCTGCAAGAGAAAAGATGCTGACATGAATTTTGTGGACTAGAAACCAAGAAGTTTTAGTTTATAACCAAAATCAAAATGAATGCTGCTCTGTATTTATTAGGCAAACTGAAAGAACTGCATGTTCAGTTATCTGTCTCATCACCGTTGCAATAAAAATCAAAAGGTTGGCAGTAAACCGAAACAAATGCAAAAGTGCTCTCACATGGGCATTTGATGTTTTCATTAGAATTATTTCCTAAATATCTCATCAGGAATGCGTTGCTTTAAGGTATCTTATGAGGTGAGAAACTCTTTTGTGAAAAGATTTGTGCCTCTTAATATTTCTAGCAGCTTCTAAACATGTGGAACGCCTCTTGTTTAAAAATCCTATTTATTTTGTGAGTAAAAAATACAGAAACTCTTCCTTTACTGGTGTTACATATCATTATCAAATACAAGAGACAGTATTTTCAGCATGAAGCTGTAGCTGTTGGAAATTTTTTATCACAGAGCAGCAGGAAAGACTTAGCTACCTTTCTTATGATGTTTTTTTTTCCTAGTGCTGTGCTAAGGAGTAGGGGCAAAACAAGAGAAAAGTTGGCTGAAAGGAGAAGTTAAAAGCAGCATAAAGATATAATCAAACACAGATGACCTTTTTGAACAAGTGAGAAAAGCACTGTGACTTTGAATTCTGAAAAAAAAAATACAGTCATCCACTCTGGATGCTCAAGGTAGGAGGTCAGCTTTTTTCAAGCAGCAATGACACAAAAGCCTATTGCAAAAAAAGACAGCACAGAAACGGTATGACAACTGCTAGGGTGTGCTGAATCTTCCCACATTCCTAGTGAGACAGATGGTGTTACATGGGACACAGGGAGGTTTGTTCAAACAGCAGCAACCTTCAAAGATCAAGCAGAGCCCAGCCCGCCGAGCGCCATTGAGGGACCAGCGCTCATATGTTGCTGAGTTGCATAAACAAACAGCAACAGCTGTTTTGTCTCCCCCCATGGCCCTCAGAGGACTACTATAAACTTTAGTTGTGCCACTGTTAATATGATACAATCATTTTAATTTACTAATTGTAAATGCCATGAGCAAATGAGGGGACTTTTCAACACCAAAGCTACCATTCATAATGCGCCAACACAATCACACTCTTGCATGTGAAATTTAAGGCAGTTATGTTGGATAAATATCTAGGCATTTTCCCCAGTGTTTTTAGTGATATGAAGCAAAAGGGGGAAAAAATACCTCAGGTTGTGCCTGGCTTAAAAAATTAGGAATCAGAAAATATGTTTCCCTCCCAGAAAACCCTAAAAAGAGAAACAAGATGGGAAATCATACCAGAATAATTTATATTGATTTAAGATCAAGCAAGAGATACTTTCTTAAAAATGCTAATTGCAAAATTGCATGATTAGAAGATGTATGTTTGCCTATCAGAGTTTACCTTATGCTGAGGAAAGCCTTTCAAGAGAAACATAGTTAATTTTCAGTTGTTTAAGAAAAATAAATATGGTATAAGGCCTGTATAATTTGACACCATGCACATATCCACTTATTTAAGTTTAAGAGACACCATTTGAGTTTCCGTTACAACACTCCATAACAGTGGTTTTCAGATAAGTCTCTAGGGAGCACAGAAATAGTTTTTCCTCTAATATGTAGGAGCTTTGTGACACAGCCCTTTTGAATAAAAGAAAGCTTCATTCACCTGTTCAAAAGACACAGCATTTGCTTAAATGTAATAGTGAAATGCACAAAATACTGCAAAGCAGTAATACTATAACATTACATGCATCATATCAAAAGACAACTATTTTGATTTATATTACCAGTACGCTCATAACATATATCCTGTACATTTTATAGAAAGATTTACTCTAAAATTACATAATTGTATTTTACAAACTATAATGCAAAATATATGTAATTTGATGTGATTGAAAGGGTATTCGAAAAGGAATGAAAGAAAAATATTAGTAGATCTTTTACTATGTCTTTGAGATCCTATTTGCAACAAATTGCAAAGTAAAACTAGGTGAAAAATGGAATTAAAATTGCTGAGATGTTTAATAATGTATAATTAAAATGCTACAGTTTCATTCACTTTTTGAGGAACATAAAAACGAAACTAAAGTCAAGTTAAAGTGCAAATAAAATTTCTAAATTAGAAATTAACACACTCATTCGATCGTGAACATAAGACTATTAAATCATATTAGAAGAGACCATCAAAAAATCATTTAGACCTCAATTAAAGCTATTACCATTAAAAGATCTGCATCTTCAAAATGCCATGAAAAATTAATAATGATTGCCAATCAAAGCAATATCGTTTCTCTAAGGGGTTATTATAGAAAGAAATCACTTAAAACCAACCCCCCACCTGATCTGTCCCTGGCTTGTGTGTCACCATATGCCGCTCGAGCTGGGTGCGGTAGGCAAACGTGTAGCTACAGAGAGGGCAAGAAAAGTTCTCCTCATTCTTCTCATGGCGGTACTTGATGTGCTCCTTCAATGATGTCAAACGCTTGTACCCCCGGTCGCAGTAGGGGCAGGTCAGCAGTTGGGCAAAAGCATCTGGAGTTCCAGGTGGCAGGTCTGTAACCGAGAGACAAGAGAGAGAGAAGCAGGCCAAAAGGTCAGTAAATCAATGGCAGCTAATGGGCTTATTGCCCAGGATGGTATGACAGGAATCACTGCAATCTGCTACACTAGAGTGCCATCATTTCAAACTAGCCTCAGAATACACCATTCCCCCTACACGCCCAGGACAAACTTGCATGAATCATTTCATACTGTGCTAGAAAATTAATTAAAGATCTTACTTGAGCCTTTTTGATGTCTTAGATGAGAAACTAAGAAATATTTTTCTTAATTGATCAACAATTTGCATTGCATTTCTGGCCTGTTATGAATATGACACCAGCCCAATTATTCTTATGGACACTTTTTCAATTACTTCTTAAGAAGTAAGAGAGTTATGGGTCACTAATCCTAGTTTTCTTACATACAAATTGAATACTTCTGAAATTTAGAACTACAGTGACAGCATTTCTCTTTTTTAAATCAAGCTTTAATTGTTCCTGCTCTTTATTTCACCTAAAATAATACGAATTTGCTGACCAAAAAATCACAATATGCTAAAATTACAGTTCTAGTCTTTGCTGATGAAATTCCATGCCTCTGCAGCTGTTCTTCAATTTTTAAGGTAAACACCCAGGCATGTAGTGCATTTATTATTGCAACAGCTGCAAGAGGTCAGGATAGTGGCTAAAAATGAATTACAGCCTCACCATTTTCTTCTTGCCCATTGGCCTCTGGAGTGCCAAGGCGAGACAGTTCCTCAGGGGCTTCTGGGTAAATAATGGCTGTGTCACTGCGCTGTAGGTACTCCGCTATGCTGACTGCATGCCCATCTCCTTCCTCCAGTTTCCTTTTGGCAAAATATTCCTCAAAGTCCGACGTGCAATTTGCATTCTTAACTAAAGCTGGGGGAAGGGAAAAAGAAGTGGTTTTCAGTGCATCTTCTCTGTGAGTCTGGGTAAATTTGCCCGAAGTGCTGACCTGGGACTGGAGCAGCAAGTCTACAGTTTCTAGAATACCCTGATTCTAGAGTGGCCCTGACTCTCACTGGGCTTGCTCCAGGTCCTAATAAAATCAATGAGACGTTAGCCACTGGTTTTAATGGGAGCAAGACTGGGCCAGTTTATATCAGTGTGACCATGCATGAACCAGGGGAGCAGGAAAAATCTATTAGATATCAGTCATGAAAATGATTCTCCCAGGGTAGAATCCTGTACCCACAAGGAACACTCAGCAAATCAATAGTTCTGGGTACGGATACAGAAATCCACATACTCAGAGAACCTTATAGGACTGAGACCTTAGGAACCCAGTCTGCTTTTCATACACAGTTCCCACTGAGACCTGAGCATGCGCTGTATCTGGCATGAGGTGTTCAGCTTTTAACAGAACGTGTGAGCAGGGAGGCATGTGACTAATTAATCTTCAAAAGTTATCTTATCTTTTGCCTTTTTTTTGTGGTAGATACAAGAACAAAATGTGGCATTCTTTAAAATTCATAATTGCACCCTTATGTTTCTTCCTGGAAAATTAATCTTTGAGTAGATTACAACAGGAAAATACATTTAAAAATGTGTTGCTCTGTACTGTTTAACGTATAGAACCACATGCTTCTAGACCAAACTGGGATACACAGCCTAAAACTACTTTTACAATCTGTGCTGGAGTTTTCCTTCATTTTGTAAAATGAAAATCTGTTTTTTTTTACTGTCCATACAGTGTCCACAAATCATAATATGTTCTCAACCACAGAACATCCTGTTCCTAAAAATATACATTTCTCCTCCAAGCACCTAACTATTGCATACAGGAAAGATCTTGCAAAGTCTAGGACCTTAAAGAAAAATATAAATGCAACTACACTGGAAAACAGAGAAACAGATTGTTTTCGTTTTCAGATTTCTTTCAATAAAGGAGTCCTGGAAGAGAAAGTTGATAAGAGTGAATTTTAGATAGTTATTATTAAATGACCATAAATTAAAAGAATAGTTTATGATCAATTGCATTTTAAATTTGTTTTACCTAAGGTGTATTAGAAAATGAGACAAAGTTATCAAATACCTTACTTTTCATGGAACAGTAAAAAAGTAGAATAGGCATGATTATGCTGATTTTTTAAATCAATGTATAGAAGGAGTAACTCTATGAAAATCAATAGAGCTACATGAGTGCATCCAGACTAGTGTGCATGTGCAGTTTGCCACGCTCCAAATGTAAGTGCTGCACATGCATGCTTTTGCCACGCTGCCAGTTTGCATCACGGTGGGGATTTTTTTACATCAGGATTTCCTGATGTAAAAAAAAGTGCCAGAAAAATGCAGGGCAACACATGATATCAGCATGCATCATCTGAAGCCAAAGCCTAGCCAGCCAGTGCCATGCTCCATCTGCTAGCCAGGCTATGTACCCAGATCACCGCTGCCGCAGTCCCAGAAGGCCTCCAGGATCAGGCTCAGATGCTGGGCCCAGCCTTCCCTACACCGTCCAAGGCAACTTGCTGCACGCCAGTACACATGTGCAGGGGTGTTTTCTGGGGACAAGTAGCGGCACAAATATGTGCCATTGCTATTTGTCCCCAGTGAACTTACGTTCCTACTTGTAAGGATGTGCCCCGTCAGTATAAAGCCAGTGGAAGAAAAGAATCACACCCAAAAGAATTATATCAGTGCAATGTGACTATGACTGCCATAAAAATCAAATTAATTGTGTCTTTGAACTAGTTCAGAGTGTTGCCTCAATTTTCTACAAGAATGAAAAATGAAAGTTGCAGGCAAAAGATGTAATGGGCTCTCTGTGTGCCATATGACATACTGGGGGGGCAACCACACGAACATTTCTCTTTGTTCTACAGTACAATTTGACCATATTTTAGTCACACAGAATAGATCATGAAGAAAAACTATACGTTATTGTGTTTATCGAAGTTGCCAACCTCTCCCTTAAAGATTCACTTTTTACAAGAAAAACTTCCTGAGTGAAAGCTAATAGTTTAGCAGAGCTTTGTTTGCTAGCCAAAGGCCAACAATCATTTATATCCCTGTCTTGATATCATTTGCAGATGAAGGAGATGCTCACATTGCCCCAGCCTGGCAGTCAACAACCTTTTAAGGCTGTGGGTCAATTTGACCTAGTCTGGGTAAGAGGTGGGATGGGAGGAGCTAGAACCCAGATATTCCTGTCACTTTTCTCCACCACTGTCATGGGGGAAACACCAGTCACTGCAAGTTTTCTCTGTGCCAGCATGGGAAAAGCACTGCCACTGCCACTTTTCTTCACCATTGCTTCTTTTCCCTGCAGCAGCAAGGGGAAAGTACCCACTGCTGGCATGGGAAGGCCCTTATCACTATCGCTTTTCCCCATGCCTCTTGCTGCTGCTTTTCCCTACACCGGCAGGGGAAAAGTAACTGCTCCTAAAGCCCCCTACTGTGCAATGCCACTCAAGCCTATGTCCATGGGCTTGATCAAAAGTCTCCACAGCCGGATCCAGCCTGTGGGCTGCCGGTTGCTGCCTCCTGTTCTAGCCAATTCGAATATTCAGTTCCTGTGACTCTACAGCATATTTTCATTGATGTGCAAACTACTGAGAACAAGCCATAAAACACGGTGGAGTTCTCAGTATGAATCAGGTTTAACATTGGATTAAATCACCTAAGATAAAGAAAGAATTGGACCATAAAAAGTGTTGGGTGATTATGTTATTGAAAGAAATCCTCTGCATCCATGCAACATGTTTCTTTTAGGCAGAGCTGCAGTGGAAGTTTTCTCAGATATTCATCAATGCACTTCAGTGATATTGTAGACAAAACACAACATGGCTGATGAATGCAAAAGAACATGAACTGCCATATTAAAGGAAGGAGTTTGAATGTGAGGTGTTGGTTTGACACATGACTGACAAAAACACATATTCAGCTATGCAAGCACCACACATTCAACATAAAATGATCTCTCCTCCATCACTTGACACAAACATGCCTATTCTTATATTTCAAAAGAAAAACTTTCTAAATGTCATATGTTTCTTTAGTCACTTCAATAGGGGTTTTTTTGCAAAAAGCCTAGCCACATCAATGAAGTATCTTCTAAAAAAGTCTATAGACCTTAAACATGGAGATATTTTCAGTTCAAATGAAGGGCAAAGTTATTTATATAAAGTTGCTATACCCATTTCCATGGAGTTTTGACATTTTATATGGAAGAAAAGAGGGATATGGAACAAGGCTCCGTTATGATTTTTTTATGTATCTACACAATTCATTATTACTTCTGTTCAACAATGGCGACCAAATGGTAGAATATGTATCTTATCTTACACATATAGCAAGGGATATTATTATTGTTGTTGTTACAGTGGGTTTTGGAAGATATAAGATAACAAAATGTTGTTCTTCCTCCCCACCATCTTTCAATGGCTCCTTTTGTCATTTCTCTTTAATGTAAAAAATAATCCCTATTTATATTTTTAAAGAAGGAATGGTTTGCTGAGGAGGGCATGCTTTTCTGGAGGGAAGACAAGAATTTGGAGTGCAAAAAACCAGAATGTATGTGTTTTTATTCAGTGACTGTTCTTTATGCCACCATTTTCATGTTGTGGCAGAAATATAATAAAATGGTGGTTGCTTGTACATAATTTACATAGAGAAAATGTCAAGTTCTGATTTGGGTATGTCTTTATCACAGCACATCTGAAACATTCAGTTAGATCTGAAACCCCAGCTTTCACTCCTTCCATTGTGTCCAGAACTTCAAACTGTCGTGGTAATTTGTGTAAGTGTCAGTATCCAGATACAGAAAAATGCCTATTCAGTAGATAGGTACTAAAGTGAACAATAGTTCCCATTCAAAATACCTCGAGTTTGTGAGTTCAAATCCTCAATATTTTAATACTAATTTTGTTTAGAATGTCTGCTGCTATTGTTGCTCTCTTACAGACAATCTCTAAAAGCCCCATTTGTGCATTGAGGTGATTAGGCAGGTATCAGGGAGTTGGGTATGTCATTCCTCTGTCCCCAGCAGTGGAATGGCAACAACACCATTTCATAACTCCTACCCTAGATTTGATGTTATGGACCTTTTCTGGGGAAGTAGGCTAGTGATCTTTATCATTCTGGTGGATGCACTAGCCCTGCTGAATGCATATTCCTTTCCAGTTTTTGCCCTGCTCCATCTTCGCCTGTCTCTCTCAAGACTCTCTGAAACAGGGGAGAGCTGTAGTTTTCTTAAATCTTTGCCCCTTCCCCAGCTGTTGTATCTGGTGACCTCCACATTTCTGGGGTGGAAAAGTCAGAATTTTACCTTTTTGTATGCAGGCCAATTCAAATGAGTTCTGAAACTATTCGCCTCTATCATCTCTTTGAGGTTTCTATATATATGGCAGCCAATTAAAGCCCAATGCATTGTTCATATTTTAGAAACTTGCACATTCTTCTTAATTATCAAATATTCTTTAATATTTCCAGTACTCTGAGCAAATGCATATAGAAACTTTCAAAGAAGATAGTATGTGCCTGTGTTGGGTTTACTTATGCCCCAGGCTCTTGGAGTTGCTGAGCGCCTAGTTCCCTTCTCTCTTCCTACAAAGAAGCAAGGGGTTCAATCCTGCAGCATAGCCAGATTAAAATTTTTCCCCAGCTGCAGAACCTGTGTTATCTGCTAATGAAGGGAAGAAAGAGGGTACTTGAACAAGAATAGGAAATGGTAGGGCAGCTTTTGTAGAGGAAACCTTTCAGCCTTTACCTCCAGTTTTGGGAGGAACAGAGGAAGGACCTGACTCTCAGCAGTTCTGAGAGCCTGGGGAGTTTGGAATTAACTGCAGTATTTGAACTCTGATACATTTATTCCAATGGCTCTGGCAGGGCTGAGGTACCAGTAGTGTCCATGCTAGGTTCTTCAAGCTTGGCCAAGTAGCAAGTTTAGAGACTATTCTAATGGGCTGTGAAAGGTGATATTACAAACTCTGGTATTCTCATGTCTGTGGGTTATTTCGCTTCTGTGCATATACAAGGAATCCAGGAACTGGAGCAAATGTTTATGTCTAAGTTATAAAGCCCTAAAAACAAGGGAATTTAGCAGAAAAACTGACAGGTGCTTAGCTGAAACACAATTACAGGGCCATAATATTAAAGATTAACATATATAGCAACAGTTTGCCACTTGCTAGCTAGTCTCTTACAAGATGTATTACTGCTAAACATTCAAAAAATCACTGGAAAATCACCTGGCATTACTAAGCAAAATCACATGATTATCATTAAGGTTTTCATAACAACTCTGTGGGGAAGGGCATACTTCCCCCTGCGCTTTTGTTTTCCGTATATAAAGCCATGTTCATGGATTCCTTGTGGGCTGAAATTGCAGATAGTTTCCACTCTCCGTTCCCTGAGTCAAGCATTTTACAATAGGTGACCTCCCCAAATAAGTCTTATCTTAGGTCATTGTACTAGGGCCTGGAGAGTAGAGGTGTTTTCAACAGCAAAAGCTGATATGGAGTGTCATACTAAAATAAAATCAATTAAGGAAAACTCTCTTTGGAGACATTTAGTATCTTTAAAGAGTATATGAGAGAGAGAGATGCTTGGAAGACCAGTTATTTCTTGTGGGAACTCTTACTGTGAGGTGAAGATAGCTGCCCCTAATCGCAAACACAGCTAATAAAACCGCAGGCTTCATTAGCCAGGAAGTGACAGGCCCTCATTGGTACACACAGATTACAGTCTGAAAACGGCCTATCCTTCTACCCTGCCAAGTTTTACTTCTGTTTTCTTCTTCTCTGTAAGTTTTCTCCTTCTTTAAATCATATGAAAAACACCTAACCTAAGGTTTATTTTTCATATTTTTCAGTTTTCTAGTAGACTTACATGAAAAATGTTGTTGGGGAGGGAGGGCTTTTATAACAGAAGAATAATAACAGAATAAAGAGCTTTCTGGCTTTTTAATTTCTATGTTAATGAGATACTACGTGGAATTTATTCCTAAAAAACAGTCACTATTTTTGCTTGCTTCTACTACAGCTCTGTGGTTAGTTTTACCATATGAAAGACTTTGGTTAGAAAGTATGGTCTCCTACGAAAGTGAACATTCAAGGGGTAGCATGCTTAGCCTTCAGGAACAAGAAGCATTTTGCATTACTCAGCAGTGACCTTCCTAGCTAATCCATGGTGATCTCCAAATTTGATTTATCCAGAGGCATAACAAGGCAGCCAGGCACCTGGAGCAGCAGGATACCTGGGGCGGTAGGGACTTCCAGCTTGCGCCATGGTGCCAGTATGATTGTGCAGCTGAAGTGGCAGCTATTATTTTTCCTGCCCCATGATGATGCTCAGGCCTGCTGACCCAGTAACTCCACCCTAGTTATGCTAATGCATCTAGTCTTTTTGATATATAGGCTAGGTACAGACATTCAAAAACCCTGCGGTGGAATCGATCTAAGTTATGGGGTTTTCGGTAAGCAGTGTAGTTTAGACTGGTAGTGAACAATTCTTTGGTGGGGAGGGTGAATCTTAGACCAGGTTCTGCCATTTCTAAACCAGTCTGTGTGTGCTGAGCTTCTGTTCTGTGATGGGTATAGACCAGTTTCCATTCACTTATACCGGTAAAAGTATAATGTCTGTACCTGGCTATAAAGGCATTCACAGAAGGACTGTCACGGGTTTAGCTGACCCTTTTAGGAGCTGGGGTTTACCCTCACCTTTTCCAAACCTGAAGTACAGAGTTAAGTTGACTACTACACTAGAAGCTAGTTGCTGGCCATTTGAGGGAATGCACTGATGGAAACTGAGTCAGCAGACAGTCCTGAAAATGAGACTTTCAAATCTATGATTGGAGAAAGCATTTAGCAGAATCTCCTTGAACAACAGCATTACTGACAGGATATGTTTTTCAAAAGTGCCTCTGTAGAAGCACTGAGTCTCAGTGAAAAGTCCCCTGGCTGGAAATACTTTGACTAGATATTTTTGCACAACAGCCAATTCTATTAATTGAAGGCACATTATTTCATACTGAAAGTACTTAAAAACATTCAGTTAGGGGAATGGATGGCTCAGGGAATTAGCAACGGGGTACAGAGCTAAATCACTAGCTCAACTGGAAGCAGCCACAAAGCACTATCATGAGACAGTTGTTTGGGGGTGTTGAAATGAGCTTGCAGAGTCAGCCTGTCTCCCAGTGGAAAGCTGTCCACATCACAAGAATAATCCTTACAACTGGCACTAGTTGGCACTCTTATCAACAGTCTTAGCAGAAAGGGCCAGGTCTCAAACAGCACAGAGACTGACCCACCCTCTGCTTTCTTGACGTTAGAGCTGAAAGTACGTGAACAGGGCAGTTTGGGGAAGTTCACATTGGTGCTGACTCTGCTGTATCTCTGCTAGGAAAAAGACTGTTGTTGTTCCAGGCTGTCAGCTGGCATCTCTCGCTCAAAGTGAAAAAGATTAACAAAAATGTTCAGCTTATCAGATGGTTCAATTTACTAAACCCCATGACATCACTCTTTATAAAGAGATTCACTGGTGCTGTCACAGTGTCAGTTTGGGTGGAAATGTAGCCATTATGCAAATATGCCTAAACTGTAGGTGAAACAAATTTCTACAAACAAAATAAAATTGGACATAGTGTTTAACTGATAAATTGTCAGAATACAATATAATCCTACTTAGCCCTTGTTTCTTCTTACTCCAGCAAGTCACTCAGAAAATGCAGTAGAAGTCTAGCATGGGTATGGAATAAATACTGATTTCTGAAGGAGACTTGTAGAGTCCTTTTAGACTATTAGGAATGATACTAATGCTGGGAACTAGAATCAGTGTTGCTCTCCTGACTTCAGCTGGGGAACTCAACCAAGAAGTGAACTCACTCCACAGTAGACACGGGGCCCTGTCTACCTCAGCAAATTGTGCTGAATTTGTTTAAAACTACAGCAGCCCTTAATCACCCTAATTTGAAAAAGGGCATGATTAGCTGGATTGAATATTCTAGGCCAAAACATATGCAGTTCTGATTCAAAAAGTATAACACTTTAAGAAGCAAGATGGTTTGGGGGGCAGGAATTAATCAGTATCTGACTTGCTCAGTGTAGTCTGGCTAAATGTATTTCAGATCAGTATAGAAAAAAGTTATACCCCCAAAAGCTTTACAGCTCATTTTCTAGTGTGGTCAGGTTTACTGATACCAATGACAGAAACATGGGTGAATAAAAAGGATATTCCTGTTATTACTGGAGGACAGCCCAAATAATTTGGTTAGTGAAGGGCTTTCCCCTCTAGCCCACAATTTTTCTGAGGTGCATGAAAATAAGTTGGTGCTCCAACAGAGCCCTTTATGTACAGTTTCTTTCTTTTCTCGTTTCTTGCGAAAATGCCTATGGCATCATCTCCTCTGGTCTGTGACACCTTCTCAGCTGTCTGCTATGGGGGTTTTAGTATTCTTCAAATAAGCTCCTCAGTAACTTTTAAATGGAAGAGTGATGAGAATAGATAGCTGTTGCTGTAAAAAAATAAGAAAGGGCATCCTGAATACTCCCCCCAGGTGATTTCTTATCAGTTTCCAGGATGAGAACTTTTGGTATGGATGAAGAACAGAATTTTGTTCACAGAGCTGTCAGCTGACAGCTTCTTGCAATACCTCTTTTCTGAAGAGGAGTCATGAGGCCAAAATAGGAATCAGGTGGATAAGACCATGACACAACAGAAAGGAGGGGGCTAGCAAGGCCACAAGATTCCCTCTCAAGTAGACTACAGCAAGTAGGAAAGAGTCAAGGCCCGTTATGGGAAGAAAAATGTGTGGAAAGGAAGTCACAAGGTCTGACAGGGCTATCAAATACTCTGGTAATGGTAATTCAGATAAATACCAAGCCCTTTTTTCTGAATTAGAGATCTGAAAATTTTCAGGTCTGATTGCTCCAAGTATCAAGTATGAGTTGTCACTTTATTAACATCTGTTGCAAAACCAAATGAATTTAGAATACGCGTGTTTCCAGCTCTGTATAGCAACATTAATAAGAATATGTATAATGATAAATTGTGCTTCTGTTCTATTCTACTCATTATCTTTTCATACATAAATCTAAGG
This sequence comes from Crocodylus siamensis, assembly GCF_052110815.1. Classification (NCBI taxonomy): domain Eukaryota; kingdom Metazoa; phylum Chordata; order Crocodylia; family Crocodylidae; genus Crocodylus; species Crocodylus siamensis. The sequence continues at coordinate 224,347,932 of NC_143398.1, read as the reverse complement.
TATAAAAAAATCACTGATATGGTTTTAGTTTTTCATTAGTTTCTCTTTCAAGAATTAGGAAATAGATTTCTTCTGTTATTTAATAAGAATGTAGGTTTTATGTGGGTGTTACAAGCATTAGGGATGTGTGAGTAATAAAATCCTTTTAACATTTGAGTACCACCTTTGTAATAACATTCTAAAGAGTACTACCTATGGGTGCATGAAGAGATTACATTTTTCATGTGATGAAGCCCCTGAAAGCACTCTACACCTGTAATGTAACAAACGTTCATGGCTGCACAGCGCTTTTAATTTGGTCAATTGCATGAAAATTTAACCCCCATCTGATGAGTTATCAGATGAAGGTGCTCTAGGGCAGAACTTTAGTGCTCTGCACAGGTTGATAGCGTGGGTTACTTTTAGGAGAGTTTGCCCACATCCCAAGTGCTTTTGTCCAGAATCTCTCAATCCTCACACTTTTGTGCTTGCCTCCTCCTTCTGCTGGAGTGCAGGACCATCCCCGCCTCCAGGCTGTCAATAACAGCCTCTATCCCGGCCCCACCTCCTCCCTCCAGCCAGCTGAGAGCCACAGCCTGGCTGAAGGGAGGTAAGCGGGGGATGGTGTCTCTCTCTGAAATGTTCCTAGGACCAGAGGAGCCAGCAGCCCAGCCAGGCATACTGTGGGAAGAGGGGTCTCTTCCCCTGTTTGCTCCAAGACTGGAGGAGCAATCAGCCCATTTGGGCAAGCTGTGGCAGGGGAAAGAATCTCTCCCCAAAATATGCCCAGGAACAGGGGAGCCAGCAGCCAGCTTGGGCCTGCTGTGGGGGGAAAGGTCTCTGCCCCGCAACACACCCAAGCACGCTGATCACTCTCCTGGTCCTGGAGGAGTAAGCAGTGGGAGAGACTCTCCCCTCTCCGAGTGTGCCCAGGCTGGCTACCAGCTCCCCTGGTTCTGGGGGCATTGCAGGGAGAGACACCATCCCCATTCCCTCCTACTAGCCAGGTTATGGCTTCCAGTTGACCAGAGGGAGGAAGCAGGGCTGGGATGAGAGCCCATCACTGACAGCCCAGAGGCAGGGCCAGCCACTACAGCCCCAGACAGGCAGGTTGCTTGGCTATGGCTAGCCTCTTCAGCTGCTCTCAGCAGTCTCCAGCTGCCCCCGAAGCCTACAGAGCATGCTGGGAGGTGTGCAATAACAACCCTTCTTCCGGTTCTTGGCCAGTGCAGGAAGCCTCTGAGCAACCCCCCATATAATGCCAAATGGCTATTATGTTTGATTGTGCTGTAACTTTTAGCACTTTGTGCAAAGTGCAAAAGTTACAGTGTGATTGCAAGTGCCTTCCTGCACTTCTGTAGCATAGCACTTTATCTGTCCTGCAAAATGTCTACAAATTTAAGGGTGTAGATGGGAAGGACTACATGCAACATCTGAAATAGTAATTATAACAGACTAGAAGATGAACATAGGGTAATGCATGGAAATCAGCTATGCCAAGGATAGAAAAGGGCCTTCTGACTCTTGGAAAAAAACACAGGCCAGGTACAGACATTATACTTTTACTGGTGCAAGTAATCAGAAACCAGTGTATACCCATAACAGAACAGAAATTAAGCACATATAAACTGGTATAAAGATGGCAGAACCTGGCCTAAGATTTGCCTCCCTCCGCACCAAAGGGCAAATGTATGTTTTGTTTACTGCTGATCTAAACCACGCCGCTTTCAGAGCACTGTGTAACTTAGATGGATTCTGCCCTGGGGTTTTTGAATGTCTGTACCTAGCCACAGTTAAGCTTCAGAACTTATTGGACTTAAAAAAAAAAAGTAACAGAATCCTTAGCTGACTTTCTCAGCTACCAGGTGAAAAAAAGATGGCCCAAAAATGATGCCTATCAAATATTTCTGTTGCCTTTCTTTTTCCACAAGAAAATAATTGATTTCTAAGAATTGGGGAAAGAAAGATGTGGAAAGTGACAAGAAAAGAAGATTAGCCAGAAAGAAACAAACAAAAAAAATCTCATAAATATGCATTTAAAGTGTGTGGTGTCTGTGTATGTAGGCTGGAGGTTTATGTATATCTTTCTGAAGAGATGTTTTCAGTCTCTGAAGTAGCTTACTCTGTGTGCCATGTGAATCTGGGGCTGCCATGAAGGGTGCACCCCATCCTCATTATCAAGTTCTTTGTACAGTCTCTCTCATTAAAAGACTACTGTATCTTGGCCCAGTGACTTTAAACATTAGTGTAGTTGCCCTTACTGGGAAAACATTGTATTAGCGTACAACGGGATGCAGTTAAAATAAACCGGGGGTTGAGGCATGTTGGGGGAGGGCGTGTGAGAAAGAGAGACTGATTTTTAATTGAAAACCAAGTTTATAATCAAACATAGAAAAAAAATAGGACAATTATTTAAACATTTCTCAATTGTTCATCTGAAAATGGAAATAAATGTTTTAGTCACTTTTTCCCTTCATGCCCAGCTAATTCTAAATAAAGTGGATCAAAAAGGGTGTTCAAATGCTTCACTTGTCTTACCTGTACCATTGTTTCCAGTGGTCTGAATTGTGGCTTCAGGCCCCATAGTGTCATATTCCTCTTTCATTTCTTCTGTAAAAGAAGTATGCACATTTTTAGCATTTGCACATTATTTGGCTGCTTATACAGCTAGCAAGCACACTGCAGTAACAAGGAAGATTCTTTAAAAGAAAACAGAAAAAAGCCTGTTGTAAACCTCCATACAATGCCTTTGTTCTGGCAACTGAATGAATTCAGTCGTGGTAGCTGGACAAGAACTTATTTACTTTAAACACAGCAAGTAGTGAAAAACAGAGGTATTTATTTGGGGTAAATGAAAAGCTTTTTCCAATATGAAATCCAACAAGCAACATGGGGGGAAAGGGGGGAAAACATTTTTTTAATAGTCAAATATAATTGAATTATTGGTACCTGGGAAGAGCAGGCATGTTATGTGAAGTGATGGCAAATACAGAAGGCAGGATTATGGACAGCAGATAATATATCTTTCTATCTGTTAAGTATGCTATCATATAGATGTTGTTTGACTTGTCTTCCTCATTTTAAACTCCAATGGAGTGGAAAATATATTAATATCAAACAGGTGCAAAAATGTAACACCTATATTTTCAACTGTGGGCAGCTTTGCTGGTGCAATTTGTTAGTGCTGTCTTTGCACTTGCAAAGTCTCTATTTGTAACTAGAAATTGGGTTAATTCACATGCAAATGAGTACTTTATGTACAGAATTATCTGTCTACCCATCTATCTGTCATGGAGCAGTTTGCTTTTGGTGAAGTTGCTGCGGTTGGATGTATTTTAAAATAGGTTTTATAATGATAAGCTAGTTTCAAGCCTTACCAGAGGATAGCACAGTTCTCTGTTTGATCTATTTGTCAATCTATCTTAGACATTTCTAAGGTTCTTGTCAACCTTGTTTTTTATTGCTGATTTGTTAGCAGGACTGCAACAAGTACTCACACATACTTAGTGGTTAAAATTTGGCTTTCTAAATGATTTTCACAGGTAGAACTAAATATATGTAATATTTCTCCCACTCCTTTCCATTTTCTCCCGAATCCCTTCCTTTTCATCTTTGAAGACCTGCATATATATGTATTTCTGTCTGTTTTCTGCTCACACACAACTGTATTTACAATTTGAGATTTAAATGGAGAACAGAATTAGTTTATTTAGTTGGATTCATAAAATATACAATCTAGGAAGGCATCTAGAAATGGTTCATCAAAAAAGTGTTTCCCAGAAATGAGCATAACCATATGATGAACCAGGGAGATGGAGTCCAGTCAGCCAATCAAATGATAGAGTATCAAGAAGGTCAAAGCATACTATTAAAATTCTTATTGGTACATGAAACATTAAAATTCTTATTTCTCATTTTTGTGATAAAGATTTTGATGAGGACAGAAAGTGGCCCAGTATTAATCCATCTCCATGACAATGATGTGACTGAAGATGAGGGAATAGTATAAACAGAACACATTCTCTGTTCATTCCTAAATTTGTAATCTTGTAGTATTCTTCAGATGTCACATTCTACAAGTAATTAGTTGGTAGAATAACAGGTTCTAATTGTATCATTCTAATCAAAACTAAAGCACAAAATGACTTAATTCAGAGCTTTACAACCAGTGTACAATGCTGTGGTATAAATATACATGTTTATGGCTTTGAAGTTTAAAAAAAATAATGAAAGCCCTTAAGTTAAAATATGCAGGTACAAACAGATGCTAAATTTGTACAAAAGCATATAATATGCAGACCAGATGAAAAATATTTGTTTAAACTGTACAACAGACAAGCCAGGCTTGATTCTTTTCCCAGATCTGGCCTTCTGCCTTCTGTAAAGAACATTTTCACAGGGACGTCTTGCATCCAAAACATTTAGGAGTTCAATATGCACTATTAAAATGTTGTCAATTGTGATAATTGATCTGCTGAAACAATCTGATGTGTAATATTTTTCCTAATGCCAACAAGAAATTTGAATCAAGGCACAGTATTCCTGAGAAGTTCAGTGCTAGATATAAATATAGCTATTGTGATTTTCTTCCTTGGTTGTCTCATGTGATTTCTGGTAGTAGGGAGTCACAAGTATCATAAGTTTTCCATCTGAGGGCACATCTACCCAGTCACTAGGGGGAAAACAGTTAACAGCATTTTTTTTTTTTTGCATAATAGTGGTAATGTTCAAGATTTCTGCTGCACTTCCTTCCTCATTGTCATTTGCTTCAGTAGTAAAGAGAAGTTACAGTATCTAGTTGCTTCCCAAAATTTATTAAATGCTCACAAATGCTTTATGCTGCTTCTCACTTTGCTCAGGTCACAAAAGTGCATTCTGCAATCTTTTATGTACAGATCTCCTTCTCATTTAGCTGACGGTTGCACAATTGATTTTCTTGCATTTAGAAGCTTGATTAACTGACTTTTTTTCACCTATACCTGATTTCTTACTAGAGAAAATCTGTAACCTCATATGGCACCCTCCAAGTCTTAAATATAAGCTTCCTGAAAAGTAGTTCTCTCTCCCCTCTCCCCACCACCCATTTTAAATAGCATTTTAAAGTATAAACTACAAATATATAGTTCTGCTTCTGATGTCATTTTACAGGTATAAATCAGACTTAACTGCACTGACTGTAAAACTGGTAGGAATAAGAGCAGGAGAATTCCTTATGTGTTCAGATTCAGCAAATAAATCTACAAATGTGAAGCTAGAATTTATTTAATTTGAACTGATTGTAAATGGGAGTTGTGTTGGTTTATTTTTTGGAGTGCACCTAACTACTCAGAACACATCTGACCAAATGTACTATGTCTGTCTAGAACCACATAGTGTATTTATTTTGAAAACACTTGTAAAAGTTTGCATTTTCCAGCCACCCCCGGGATAAAGGTTTGTAAAAATAAAGAGCACTTTCTTCCTTGAGATGAAGAATCCTTGAATAAGCAGAAAGAGGCCAAGATGCAGGTGATTTATTTAAGTCTGTGTCAATGATAATGATGTCATGGTTTCCAGCACACTGTGTCCACCCCATTGTGGGACGAAAGAATGTCAAGGACAATTCCAAACACAAAACTTTGATTGTGCTGAAACCGGAAAGGCACAGTAAGAACTCCACTGCGCTCTTCAGTTCAAAACCTGCATCCTGCAGACAAACTACAGAAAGCATGGGAGAAAGAGCAAAGGAGAGGGGGCTTATCTCAGAGTAAAGCTATGTGCTGAGGTACTATGGTAGACAGTCAGGCACCAGGGATAAAACACTACTGAATAAAACAGCACCAGAATTAGAATTATTGTCTATATTGTGTGTTTTGAACAATAAATAAGAAAAATATTTTATCAGAAGAAAAATGTGTTATCTAAGAGTCAGGATAAACAATGAGTAGCTTTTTAAGACCAATCTCTTTTCATTAGACATCAAGGCACCACATCAGAGCACTTTTAGAACAATAAAAAAACACACAATAAATCATGACCAATCATTAGAACTAGACAGGTAATAGCAGAGTAACTTTCTTTGACTGTCTAACTAGAATAGCTAAATAGGATTAAGGATTTACATTTTATTTCATTATTGTGAGACCAGAACACTATTTTATTTACCATAAAGGTAAGGGTATAAGAACTGCCTATTCATTTGTATTACAGGCCTCATTAACTACAGGTGATCAAAAGATTCTGCAAAGCATTCTTTTATTATATTTTAAACATTCAGAATTATGTTCCATGATCACTGCAGAAACCTGCTGGAATTATAAAATGCTAAAACTAGACTCTATTGATTTGATCAGTTTTAACTATTGATCCTAATTTTAAAAAGCAAACTTTTTAGAAGTTTGGAGTCATACATTTGTTATATCGTTATTAATTATTCCTTTAAGGGTGGAAATTCTAGTAATTGGTCCTTACCCTTGATTTCTAGATATTAAAATTTAAAGCATCAGAACATTCATTCTTATAGCTCTGCATATCTAGTTCATTAACAAATATGAATAGCTAACACCAGCTCATTTAAATAGTATGTCTTACATGAGTTCTCGCTACACTCTGTTTCTGTCACACTGCTCCCAAGAATCATTGGCTCTTATTATACATGTAAATGGCTATCATAAAAATAAAAATTTCATTTAAGATTGTTAATGACTTCTGCAGCAGTCAGACTTCCTTTAATGATCATCCTCTGCCCCTAATTAAACGTATTTATCTTTCAAGCATCTTTGGCTGAGTTCTCCCTCATAGTTGAAAATCTAAAACCTTAAGTCTTAATGGATATAACGATAAATGTTTATGTGCAGAATTGCAAGGATTCTAGAAACCCTAACAAAACAATATTAGAAGATGCAGAGTGAAAACTTACATCTTGTTGGGGAAACTAAACAAAAATAAAAGGCTGCATAATAACCACATTGACATAATGCATCTTTTTCCAATGTAGCTTACATTTTAGTCATGGAAGCACTGTATTTTTTTTATGTTCTTTTAGGTTAGGGTAAAATTCTCTGAATCTACTCTATGAAATACTCGTGTTGAATGAAGATAAAATCACTTCCTGTTTCTTTTCCTTTATTCTGCCCATGTCTTTTCACACTAGCATCATTTGTTTTGTAACACAGATAGAAAGGTCTAATTGTGGTGATGTTGCTAATACTCCTACAAAGCCAAGAGAGAAAAATTCATCTATGAACAACTCTGAGGGATATAGGCCAGATCTTCAGTTGATCCATTGACTTCAACTTAGCTATTTCCATTTTCATCACCTGAGGTTTTAACCTATTATGTCTCCAAATTGGTGGGCAGAAAAACTTTGTGGAAACAATGCAAATTCTCTTTTTTGGTAGCATTTTCACACTCCAATGCTCCTCTGTATAAGAAGATTTTAGATCAGGGGTTTCCATTTACAGAGTGTGTAACATAAGGTTTCAGTTCTAACATAATTTCCCTTGTTTTTATTATATTTGGCCTACACATATTCTTACTTCCCTGGAGAACCCTACCAAACAGTGGGAATCATTATCAAGTACTTAACTGTTAAATAATAAGAGCTACCTGACCAGGTGGAAGTGTGAAATCGCATTCACACTTAACAAAGGAAATGATTAGATAGTTGAATTACAATAAGAGGTGTCAGACAGACACTGGAACTACACTAAACTAATAAATAGCTATTCATTTTGGAACTGTACAGCACTACATTTTGTAAGCCTATTATGTATATAACATGTACAACAATCTCCCTTTCTTTTATGTAGATTCAAAATGTCATCCTAATCATACATCATCTGCACTTCTGAAGTATAGTGTAAAAGTTATGTTTTTAAATGTACTTGTCATTCAGCTTGTTTCCAAACAGAAATGTAATCCCTACATAAAATGTAAGTACTGTAACATGATCATGGTAGCATCACTCCATAATCTGTCATCAGCACTTGCATCTCAATTCTGCAAGAGACAAGTATGACCAGGGAAAGAAGGCTGTTCTATTTATCTGGTTTGTGAATGACAATCTAGTTGAATGAAAAAATGAACAACCAGATAAAGTATTCTAGATATTGAAACTCCACACTTACCTGGACCATTTACAGAGGCTTGCAGGATCTCACTGTTGTGCCAGGTGTGATCTACTCCACTTTCCCTCATCTCATCTTCCTCTTCCTCTCTTGGCAACACTGCTTGGCTCACATGCGGGGAAGACTCATGGTTGGGCACGCTAGCTGGGCTAGTTTCCTGGTCCAGCGTGTTAATAATACTGTCGTCTTCAGCAATATGAAGCTTGTCCTCCTCATCTGTTTCTGAACCTGTTTCCACTACAGTCTCATAGTTCAGTACTGCAGAGAAAGCAGAGAACACACAATATTACTAAAAATTGCCCAAACTACCCCTTCTAACTTGTTCCTTACATGCACAATAATTCATTATTTAATTATACATACAAAAGATCTTTAATGAATTTCACAATTCCTTCTAATAACATACTTAGAATTTAATGTAAATTAATTTCTCCTAAAATAACTGGGAAAGAATTTTAAAAATAAGCTATTAATATACATACACTGGCATTCTAATATGCAAAGGATTTTTATAACTCATTGACATTACAAAATGAATTGATAATATAGTACAGTTTTACTATAAAGAACTAGCCAATTGTTTACATAATCTTTTTTCCCCCGCTACAAAACATACGTGAACACACATTTATCTTCATACTCAAATGTGTGTACATACCAGGCAAATACACAGA
>NC_143398.1:224326671-224336671 GCF_052110815.1 Crocodylus siamensis | reverse complement strand
AGACAGAATACATCAGATGCATTTCATGCTGATTACTATTTTTGAACTTATGATGCATAAAGTTTTACTTGGTATCGAGAAATGAAAGCCCTCCTACACAATGCATCCTAACTTCATACTGTGTTCTTTCCATTCGGTCAAATAAACAACTTCTTGCCTGAGCCTCAACAAAATTTTACACATGCATTGGAACTACATTGTTGGCACAAAAACAGACTGTTACTTCAAGACCACAAAGAAGTGGGAGCCCAAAGAATTCCTCTCTGCAATTCAATAAACAGGAGGAAAGATGTACTGTTTGCTGGCTCAAAATAGACACTAATTTTACATCTGTCTCTGAGGTACAGCAAAAAGCCAACTAAAGAGCAATAATAAATGTCCAAAACCAGCATTAGTATCCAAAAACTCTAACTGCAATCTTCAGAGGAATTAATTACAACTCCGTGTAACAGTTGCATTGGCAAAATGTTCCCATAATGATAGACAGGTATTGTACTTTATTACAGAGACATTTGCCATGTAATGCTATGTTTATATGATCAGTAATGGATAAGATCAAACTGTGCATAAGAAGAATGTCTGAATTATTGGCATTGTGTGCCATTTTGTGTCGAATCATTCTAAAGTTTCATTTTCTCCAAAAGTCTAGATGTAATGTGGATTTACCAAAAAGTACAAAGCTGATACTTAAAGTTGCTTCACAACAACTTGTCATAGTAAGACATATCTGGATATGAATTTCTAAAAACCTGTATTTGAAAAGCTAAAAAGCATAGTTTTCACTTTATAAGACTGGATTAGAGTAAACCTTCTCTTTTCCTCCTAAAAATAATTTAGATTTTTAATAGCGTAAACATATAGATTCATTTTACCACCAGATTTAAGCAAACAAGCAGTTCCTTTTACTGTCTATAGAAATAACTTATTTTCTTATTTTTTATATTTTTTGTAAACAATGCAATAACAGCAGCTACATGTGACATTTGCTTCTGCCCATAATGATACCTACTGAAAAATGCACTATTAAAAAATGGTCCATGATAACATTTAAATGTTGTTAATAATTAGTCTGACATTTGAAGTACAGTAGTTGTAGTGTTGTCTTGAAAATGCTCTGTTCAATATTACCTAACTCCTGTTCATACTTATGTGCTTTCTGTGCATTATTCTGTCAGTTAGTGAACAAATAAGACATCAGTTCCTGATATATTAATATGCAAAAACTATGCTTAAGGGCCGTATGCTACCTCCATTCCACGATGTAACTCATATTGATTTCAAGTATTGTTAAGGTTGTGACATAACCAGTAAAATAAAGGACCTGAAAAGTAAAAGATCAATTTTATAACTAATTTGCAAGGAATTTCTGGGAACAATTTGCAAGGAATTTGTGGGAACAATTTAGAGTGAAAGGTAGACATGACAATTTGCTCTCTGTTCTGCGAGTTGGGAACTCTTGGGTTCTAATGCCTGTTCTGACACAGGCTTCCTGATTAGCCTTAGTCAAGTCATTTAGGTCACCATATTCAAAAATGTCCATCGATTTTGGGTACCCACATTTTTAGGTCACCAACTTGAGAATCTGGGTAACCTTTGAGAATTTGGGTAACTCTGGAGAATCTGGGTAGCCCAGTTTGGACCCCAATCTCCATGCCTCAGTTTCTTCCTCTGTGAAATGAGGAACATAACTATTCCTCAGTAGTGCTGTGAGCATTAGTTAAGGTTTGTAAAGTATTTTGAAAATAAAACATCCATATAAGAACAAAAACATGCTGAGAATTATTGAGAACCAGTTGTGGTACACTTGGCTACAAGCGTTGTGATACAAAGTTTTTGGACCTGGAGAAAGGTCCATAACTCTCTCCATGGACACCCTCAGGTTAAAAGGCATGAACAAAGGGTACATGTTAATTTGTGCAAGAGGTTGTGGGACAAGAATGGAATGTGGGAAGAAAACCACTAGATCTATTGCTATTGGTCATTAACCCAGTAAACCAGTGGTGAGAAGAGCAGAGAAGACCTAAAGAGGCAGAAAATATTGTCGCCTCATGGTTGCAAGTATAGAGCATCTCTGAAGCCTCCCCAAGGCTGGAAGCATCAGAGAATTTTTTCCTAATAGACTGTATGGAATCCCCTACACTAAGTCCAGCCACTGGGGGGTTGATACAGGGACAGAGATTGTGGGTCAAAGGACACAAATTTTCTGTATATGAATAATGCTGATTGTGGAGTAGGTAAAGAACTGCTGTGAAATACTCATGATACTAGTACAACACCTTAAGGATAATGGTGTGACCTAAGAATGGACTAAAAGCATTGAGCATACATTTCCTATATATACTAACCATAGACATCAAATAGAAAATGCCTTACATGTTTCTTGCTACTTTATTACTCCCACTATTTCATTTTTTATGGGATGTCTTTATTTGAAGAAGGACCTGACAGAAAGCCCAGGATCCTAAGCCACACCTAATCTGTTCCCATGCAGAAAAAACGGTCTAGATCTCATGAGTCATGAAGAAAAGTTAAGAATAAATATGATTTCAGAAATTCTACCGGTGACTGAACTTAAGAATATAAGGGAGTACGTTTTAGGTCAGCCACAGGTCCAACTTGCCCAATATTCTGCATGTTACAGTGACACAGAGCAGAGGCTAAAGAAAAGATGCCTGTCCAGGACCTATAGCAGGGTCTGTCGAGGCTGATCTATCCCTTGCCTCTATTACCTTACAGCTTCAGTAGCTACTGCCAGGTAGAGACATTACACTTTTACTGGCATAAGTAATTGGAAACTGGTCTGTACTCATAACAGAACAAAAATTTGTTGCACACAGACAGATTTAAAAATGGCAGAACCCAGTCTAAGATTTGCACAAACTCCCCTCTCTCCAAAGAGCGAGTGTGCATTTTGTTCACTACCAATCTAAACTATGCCACTTACAGAGAACTTTGCAACTTATATCAAGTCTGTCTTGGGCTTTTTGAAAGTCAGTACCTAGTCTCGATGCCTACGAAGTCCTCCTTTGGAGCCTGTACTGTATAATAGTGTAATACCCACTGATTCATAGATTCATAAAAGTTTGGGTCCAAAGGAACCTTAGCAGATCATCAAGTCTGACCCCCTGCCCTGGGCAGGAAAGAGCTCTGGGGTCAGATGACCTAGCCATGGGGTCAGATGTGTCTTGCCTTCTCTTAAAGACCCCTTGATGGACCTGTTCTTTATAAATTTGTCTAATCCTCTTTGAACTTGGTTAAACTCTTGGCCTGTACAGCATCTTGTGGCAATGAGTTTCACAAGTTAACTACGAGCTGTGTGGAAAAAAAAAATCTGCATTTAGTTAATTTTAAACATGACTACTAATAAGCTTCTTCTATGCCCCGTAATTCTAACTGCTGTGGATTCAGGATTGAAGGGCAAGTTTTAGGTCTCAGTCTAGGCATATCCCAGCTGTCTTAAAACAAATCTGGTAATGTGAAGGTGAAGAGAGGAAAGACCTAAAATCTTAACTTAAAAGGGTGTTTAGGGAGCTTAAAAGGGTGCCTAAAAGCATCAGCCCTGAATTTCAGTATTGATGATCAGTCTTTTATTTTTTAACTCTTCTATCTCTTGTTAAGGAAGAAAGAATCTATGGATACCTTTGTTTCTCTCTTCCATTTAACCCGAATGAATGTAAGAACTTGAAACTAAGCCTTGGCTAGAGAATAAAGTAATTATAATGTAGAGCAAAGAAAGGTTTCAACATCCAGATTTTTAGAATAGGGCAGTTAGACCTTGTCAGTAGAGAGGTCCCTAAGTTAGGAAATGATGGGCATGTCTACATGTCTCAATTTAAGGTGCATTAAGGATGCAGGCCTACATGAGTGAACCCTTAATGCACCTTAAAAATGGTGAGTTTAGGCTATTTGCACCTAAATTTGATACCTGCAAAAGCAGTTATCAGATTTAGGTGCAAATAGCCAAAGCGCTGTAATGCACATGTAGACACGTTAAGGAACATCAATGCTGTGTACACTGACTGACTTGGGACTAACTTTACTTAGTCTGACACCATGTTAATTTGCCTTAGCGCATGTATGTGTAAACATGTATCTAAATCTCCTTAATGCGCATTAGGGAAATGTGCGTTAAGTTTAGGCACACATAAAAGTACATGTAGATACACCCTATATCTATGTGAAAGCTACATTAGACTGGGAAGTTCATTTAAAGACCAAGATATAGCATTTATGAAGTTATTTTAACTTTGTGCTAATTATTTTTACCATTTATTTTAAAAACAGAAGTTGGAGGCAGTGTGGTGATAGAACAGTTCAAACATCATACTACAGCCTCAAAGGCATGAGTTTGACCCTGTTCTAGATACATGCCGAAGACTGTTTCCAGGTGTAAATGAGTACACGATCACATAACTCACCGGTATGCCATTGGCTGTGTGCCTCAGCCTGATGGACCATCTGGCTCAGGAAGACCTCTGACTTGACAGAAGTCAAAAGAAAGGTACATAGTCAGGACTTTGGTTAGGTAAAATAATGAGAATACATTTTGCTAAGGCTCTTGGCCCTTTTCTTCTGGGAGGTGTCCATTTATGCCAGTATCACAACAGCTGCTTCTTTGGGATTTGGTCTCTTTTCCAAATTAAATTTGTTAACTGGGGAGACACTTCAACCCCTGATAATGTGGACAACCAATCAAGATTCTTGGGTATGTACTTTTAGAAAGCTAAATTAATAGACTATCCTCCGGATAGAGTATAGAAAGTTTTTTCATCGCATCATTTCCCCCAACATTTCATAATAATAAAACGAGGCCTAGAAGAATTCTGAAAGCCTTAAATTCTATTTCAGATGAATCGGGAACTGAGCTGGCTCAGCTAACGACTTTGTTCAGGAAGAGTTATAAATTGCTTTGTTGCGATTTTGGTCTAATATTGATAAGTATTGGAGGATTTTGGTGGTGGTGATGTGGATGATTTGCACTATATTTTGTATGTAAACCCTACATAGGTACAATTGTATCACTTCTAGGAATGGAAAGATAGACCTCTGCAAGGTCAAGCAACATCAGAAAGCACTCCTGGGAATATTGTGACTTTGTTTAATGATATTCTGAATCTTAATATCTTTTTAGTCTTGACTGAAGATCTTCAGGTTCCCTTTTAAATTAAAAGGAAGATGGAGAATTGCTCTGAGACTCATACTAGTGCTGATGTAGCCTAGAAGTAGAAGGTGTGAAATCCAAAGAATAATCTAGAATTTATGAGGATCTGATGAAATATATGAATGAAAGAAGAATAGATGGATAACAATTTTGAGTTCTAGTGAGTAACTGGGTTATACTAGGTTCAGTGCCAATTTATTTGAAGTTGGGTTCTGAAAGGTAGCTATAAAGTGATGCTTATAAAGCTTATGTGTTTACTGTCTTACAGGGGACTCAACAGGACTGGATGAGGAGTTAATGACGGTTGGTCTAGATTTGCTCTGCAGCTTTATAACTTTCTTCTGGGAGTTATAGGAGATACATTATTTATGGTTAGATGTTTCTACATTGTAGAGTCAATTATACTATTTTTGTTTTCACATCTATTTCCCTGTTGTAACTTCATTGATTTGAAAGGAGTTACTTAAGATTACTGCAGAATCTGGTCCACGTTTTTCACTGACTTAATGAAAAATTTGGCTGTAGAGAATACAGAAGAACAGAAGATTTACAGTGTTGATCTGAGCCAATTCTGACTTCTGGCTATGGAGTTGGATGCCACTGCTCTGACTGGAAAACACATGTCATCTATAGAGACATCCAAGCTGTCCACTGGCATCCGCCAACAAATCTCCTATCACTCTTCATTTGTCTGCTCTCGCTACCATCTTCACACTTTTTTTCTGTGTGGTCCCTTATTTCTAAAATGTCCTTAGTACTTCAGTGCAACTTGCTCTACCTGTTCTCTTTTTAACTTCCCTGTGAAATCTCCTAATGTGTCAGATTAATGCTGATCTTCATTCACTAGAAAGAAATTCATAATTGCCTGATATTACATATTTTAAGATGCTACACCATGTTACACAGGCTGTCCCTGTGTAAAAAGGAGTAAAAACAGGTGCCTAAAGATAGGCTGGGGTGAATCCAAAATTATGTCAGGTTTCTTTTATCTTTTCATCAACAGGGTCTTGGAAGAAGAACCCTTTTCAGAGAGAATAACTCTAGTTAAAAAAGGTAATGTGGTTTCAATCTGGGTAGTTACATTAACTGTATTGCTTTAAATTCCATATAGCCTCGTGGTTTACAATGGGTTCCTCTGCCTCCCTCAGGGTTCTCCCATTCAATTTTGCTGATGTCCTTGAAAGAGAAGTGAGAATGCATAGCTGTCATCAGTTTCAATTTTGAAGGAAATTACAATTTTATCCTCTTTTTTTTTTTCTAAATGGGTGCACATGTATTGATAACTCTTGCACATCATATCTAAGAATTCTTGGGGGGGACCCAAATATGTTGGTCTTTGTCAGACTGAAATGATTCTGAGTTTGATAGTTTCCATATTTCAGTGTGGCTGAGACTACATGAGACACTTGACTGCAGAGTTAACTACTTATGTCTGCAGTAAAGCATCACCATCTACATGTGCACCACTATTAAGCTGGACTAAATCCTACAGCTGAGTTATTTAATCTTCCCAATGAACATGTAGACAGTGACTGAGGCTGGCTAGGGCATTAGGGTGCTACAGTTTTGGGGGCTGCCTGCTGGTTAGCCCTGCACTGGAGTGCCCTTGGTCCCCAGCCAGCCCCTCCACAGCACAGTAAGCTGGCGAGGAGCAGGTCTGGGCTGGCAGACTGACACCCTCTCCACCCACCCTGGGCTTCTTGCCAGCTGGAGCTGTGCTGCTCTGGCTGAACATGCTGCAGTCATGGGCGCACATGTAAATGCTGCATCCAGGAGCAATAAATTCCAGCGTGAAGAGCACCACAGTTTATTGTGTTGCATTAATAACACATGTAGATGCACCCACTGAGGAAAAAAAAAGAACTGGGATTCATATTTCCAAGATTGCTGAGATTTAAAAAAAAAATTGGATATTTTACTTCTGGCTTTTTATGTGAAAATAAAGAATTCTTGATTAGAGGTGAAAATTTGCTTTTCGAGATGTCAGTTTAAATTATCTGTTGTGAATGAAGTCTTTACACATTCTCAGATGAAGAACAGGCAGGGGATGTAGAGGGACTCCCAAAAATAAATGCTAGCAGCATTACATTGCTGGAGGAGAGGCAGAATTTATATTTCCTTTTTTACTAATCAAAGATAATTTGATTTCAAGTACATAGCCAAGGCAGCTTCTACAAGGTGGTTGGTTTTTGCTTATTCCATCACATACATCTGATACTCACCTCTCTGGGATTTGCTCTTTTTCTGTGAAGAAACTTAGGTAAAGCTTATATAATTGTGTTGCTCACAACGGGGCCAACGATGACCAAAACAGGTTGCTTCCCAGCAGCCTGATGCAACTCCCTTTCCCTTGGTGGGTGTACACTTACAGGAAGAGAATAATTGTAGACTGTTGTGATATGCAGCAGAACTTTTCAGCCACCCTTCCATTTTGAAAGAGTCTGCGAGAGTACATGGAAGAAAAGTTGTCCCTTGCTGGAGTGGGGAAGGAAGCACCAATTAGGGCTACAACTGTGTAGAAGAAAGAAGGGTAAAAGAAGAAAAACTACTCTAAAGTGAAGCCTCCAAGCCCCAGGTAAATGCAGAACAAGAAAACAACGCTACTGCACCAGTCTGGTCAGTAGATAAAGATATGGATGGAAGCAGAGGGGGATTGTGGTATAAACTGCACCCCATTCCCTGTCAAGAGAAGTAAAGAGAGGTAGTTAGCCATGTTAGTCTTAAGTCAAGTGGAAGGCAGGGTAGCTTTGCTGATAACATAGTGGCAGAAACATTTGTCATAATGCCCAAAAAATATCAGATAGAAAAGAAGAGAATTTCTTAAATGCACAAGTTGAGGTTTTCTTTTATTAAAATTTAATAAAAAATACAGCAAATAAATCCTCCTTAGAATCATATGAGAGTTGCAAGAGGAGACTGATCCTCCAGAGCTATTATGGTCTATTATGTAAATTCATACTTATAGAGAGCATTCACTCTGTAGATTATCAATCCTGAAAACTGTAATGGATTTTTTAGAGCGGTTATGATCTATCACATAACACACTTATTGTACAAAGTTAACATTCTGCTTATCTAATGTGCACTGAAGGACCCTGTATAAATGGAAGCTATTGATGCATTAGACTCCTCTTTGCCATTTGGGGCTATAACACAAATATATATTTGGGGGGTAATTTAAAGTAAGGTGGAAGTTCTTTCGCATGCTGATTCCATGACACCACATATTTATGGAAATCACATTGGACTGAGCACTTGCAGTTCAACTAAGGATTCTGATTCTAATGTCACACCAGTTTACTTTGGAGGAACACCACTTATTTCACAGAATTACTCCTTTCACACTAGCATGAATGAGATCAGAATCAACTCCTGTAAAATGTAGTTCTTCTACAATTAAAAAAAAACCCAGATAATTTTCATTCCATTCCATCCCAAGTGCCATGCCTGGATGAACTTGAAGATAAAATCAAACTGTGGTAATGTAGGGATATATGGTGGAAATAGTGACACAGTTATAATTATCAGGGTGCAGACATTTTAGAAGCTGTAGTCAGCTGCTGACTTGTAGCTTTCAATATTTGAAGTGGGGACAGGGAAAATAGAAAAAAAATAATAGAGTTAACTCCCATCACTTCTCTAAGCTCTTGCTTTTAGAAGAAAGAAAGAAAAAAAGAAAGACGTAGTTTTGTGAAATTCTCCTCCTTTCCATCTTACCATATTGACTCTTTAGACCATGGACCTTGGAAGCCAATACCACACTTCCCATTGGCATCAATGGGAGACAGGACTTGGTCCTTTATATCACCCCTATGTACAATTATCACTCAGGGATATTTTAAATCACTAGAATAATTTTCTTTCTAGATTGTAATGCTTCTTCTAGCTTTAAATTCACCTTGAATCTGAACATTAAAAAAAAAAAAAGTAAACCTCTGTTGTTTCCCGAAGTAAAATTAGAGTGGTGTTGATTACCTTACTTAACCCATGCCAAAAAAGGGATGGGGAGAAGGAGGGAGGGAAGGAAGCATCATACTGATGCCGCAGGAAAAAAACAACACATTTCTTTCTTTCATTGAGTCATTTAGATTTGTCAACTTGTGCTTTCTCTTCTTAAGAAAATTACTCAGGTCCTCCTGCTTTCTACTTCTACAGTATTCTTGCATTTCCAAGGAAAGAATACCTTGATAATATGCACTTCAAAATCCAGTCAATAATTGCCTTTGATGATGGGGGCAGAGGGAGGGGGGACCTGTGAGGATGCAGCAAAGGAATGCT
Organism: Crocodylus siamensis; assembly: GCF_052110815.1. Classification (NCBI taxonomy): domain Eukaryota; kingdom Metazoa; phylum Chordata; order Crocodylia; family Crocodylidae; genus Crocodylus; species Crocodylus siamensis. The sequence goes on along the minus strand of NC_143398.1, from coordinate 224,327,232 downwards.
GGAAAAAGCTAAAACTATCACCATACTTCTATGCTTCAATCTATGTTACGTATCTATTTGCAAACAGTTCTGCAATGATTTGTTAAATAAGTCAAATCCCTAAACAATATAAGCATTACACCAAAAGAAATCCCTAGCAATACCCCTTTAATTATTAGGATACATGACAATTCAACAAAGTATTTTAAATCAACCAGCAAAAAGAAGAATTAAGAACCCATACTGCAAAATATACTTATTATCATGCCTGAAATATATTCAGGAGGAAAGTGAAAATGACTGTAATTTAAGACCTGGAAGTATGAAATAATAAGCTACTGAACCATCAAAATTGTTTTGGTGCTGTTATCTGGCATGAGTGTAGACCTTGTCTAGCTTTAAGTTTTATAGTAATAAGACCTTGGAAACAAAACCTTGAATAAGCTGAACATAAAGAAAAGGGAAATGTGTCCTTGCGTAAATAGATATTGTGTCTATCACCTTCCTCCCAAAGGTTGCTCAACTCTAAAAAGCATGTAATAGGTGTAAAGTCAATAAATACTAAAGTGTATTTAACTATTC
>NC_143398.1:224311671-224319171 GCF_052110815.1 Crocodylus siamensis | reverse complement strand
TCTGGGTTCATCTTCCCTTCACTTCCATCATTTCTTTCTTTCTTTTTTATTTTTTTTTTTGATCAGAGGCATGAAAGAGTGAGTAAGTGTGAATGCTTAGGTACCTGGGGTATGGAAAGGTGGTAATTAGCACAGCAGGATAATTGATGTGTAGATTGCAGCATGAACAAATGCTTTGACTTGTTTGTTCTTCTCACTCTTCCACATTCATTCTCTTTTCTGTCTCATTTTTTTTATCCAGCCTTGCTAATGAACACCTTACCTGCTTAGTTAAGCTGATAAAGATATATATCTATCTAAATGGAAACCCCTTTGCCCACATCTAAGATATTCTAAAGGGATTTTTCCTATTATTCTCTCTATTGCAAAACCAACTTTGACAAAAGTAAGGGAGGATCTTCTGAAAGTGAAATTGGAATGCTATAATGTTGTATCATTCATCACCTCTGAAGCACTTTGGGGAGCTACTGTCTGTAGTTGTTTGTGATTCTTCCACAGTACCTTGTTGTTTAATGATGATCAGTTTTACTTGATAACTGTCTGCACATTCAAGACAAATTAGGGTAAACTTTACCATTTCACAAATTTGGAATTCATCCATGAATGTTTAGGCTCTGGTCCTGCAAAGAATTATGTAGTAAATAATTTTACTTCTGTGAGCAGTCCCATACAAAACAGTTGAGCTACTCACATGTGTAAAAGTTTGTATGTATGTATGTCTTTTGATGGATTGCATTTAAACTTGGCATAACCAGATTGGAACCCAGGAGAGATTTTTTTTAAAAACAAATTTTGGGAAAAAAACCCACTTGATTATTTTCATTTAAATTATGGTACAGGGAAAAATAATAAAAGCCAGTGATTACAGAGGCATTTTTATTTTATTTTTTTGCTTTCCTGTAAAACAAACACAGCTTTGTTTTGTAAAATGATGATGTGCAGGCCACTCGTCCATAATGATCCTTCAGGGTATATTGAGAAAAAAAAATGAAAAAATGAGCTTAGAAATTCTGTTTAATATGCACAAGTGAATGTTTTCCTCCCTGAATGGAATTTCTAGTATGCAGACTTGCCATTATATTTTTAACTTAATGTGCAGGGTATTAGCAATAACATTCTGGGAGTGGACATATATAATCTTGAACCTATGACAGCCTCTACATGGTGGGGTCAAATGGGTCGCCAACTGGTTGGAGGGCCGCACCCAGAGGGTGGTAGTGGATGGGTTCTTCTCGACCTGGAAGGATGTGGGCAGTGGGGTTCCGCAGGGCTCGGTCCTCGGGCCTGCACTGTTCAACATCTTCATCAGTGACTTGGATGAGGGGGTAGAAAGCACCCTGTTCAAGTTTGCTGATGACACTAAGATGTGGGGGGATGTGGGTGCACTAGAAGGGTGCAATAGGCTACAAGCTGACCTTGACAGGTTGCAACGGTGGGCGGATGAGAATAGGATGGGGTTTAACACTGATAAGTGCAAGGTGTTGCACATGGGGAGGAAGAACCGGCACCACACTTACAGGTTGGGGAACTCTCCTCTTGCCAGCACGGAGACGGAAAAGGATCTTGGAGTCGTCATTGACTCCACGATGAACATGGGCCGGCAGTGTGGGGAGGCAGTCAAGAAGGCCAATCGTACCCTATCATGCATCCACAGATGCATCTCGAGCAGGTCCAGGGAGGTGATCCTCCCCCTCTATGCGGCACTGGTCAGGCCGCAGCTGGAGTACTGCGTCCAGTTCTGGGCGCCACACTTCAAGAGGGACGTGGACAATATGGAAAGAGTTCAGAGGAGGGCCACTCGTATGATCAGGGGTCAGCAGGGCAGGCCTTATGAGGATAGGCTACGGGACCTGAACCTGTTTAGCCTCCACAAGAGAAGGCTAAGGGGGGACCTTGTGGCCTGCTACAAACTGGTCAGGGGGGATCAGCAGGTATTGGGGGAGTCCCTGTTCCCCCGTGCGCTGCCAGGAGTGACCAGGAATAACGGTCACAAACTGGCGGAGGGTAAGTTTAGATTAGATATTAGGAGGCGCTACTTCACAGTCAGGGTGGCTAGGGCCTGGAACCAGCTTCCAGGGGAAGTGGTGCAGGCTCCGAGCCTGGGGATTTTTAAAAGGAAGTTAGATGAGCACCTTGCCGGGGTCATCTGACCCCGGTGCTCTTTCCTGCTAAGGCAGGGGGTCGGACTAGATGATCTACCTAGGTCCCTTCCGACTCTAGCTACTATGAAACTATAACTATGAAATGATCCTTCAGGGTATATTGAGAAAAAAAAATGAAAAAATGAGCTTAGAAATTCTGTTTAATATGCACAAGTGAATGTTTTCCTCCCTGAATGGAATTTCTAGTATGCAGACTTGCCATTATATTTTTAACTTAATGTGCAGGGTATTAGCAATAACATTCTGGGAGTGGACATATATAATCTTGAACCTATGACAGCCTCTACATGGTGGGGACCCCTCTATCTGTATGGATATCAATGCTAACTCAAGACCTCCCTTGTGAAATCTGTTTAGGGCCCAATCCTGCAATGCTCACTCAAGCAGTGCTCCCATTATTTACATGAGCTATCATAAAAGACGTTTTGTAACAAGAAATATCGCCTACTAGGGATGAGATTCCACTTAAAGGGGATCCCTTTGACATTCAGTTCTATGTTAACCTCCTAAAAGGTGTGATTCTCTCTGTTTTTTCAACCACAGCTTTTAGATATTGTTGATCTGAACAGAAAAGATATAATTGTTTTACCACTGCTACTTCTGGACATTCATTTAACTCCTTCCAAATGGCAAGCTGCAAATTTAGTCCCTACTACAATCAGACAGTTCGTCGCTGCTCCGTGAGCAGGCTTGCCACAGATCCACACCACCTCAGACATCAGCAAATGGCATTTCCTGTTAAATGGCAACTCTTGTTAATGGGATGAAAGGTCATAACCAAGGCATCTGCTTAAGGAGATTCTGCTGGGCTACTGAAATGTTCATGAGTGAACTAAACTTGTGAAAGTCCAGTGTTTTGAAAAGTGAAAGGTATGTATGGGTAGGGGAGAACTTTTCAGTCCATTAAAGCAGTTCATATTTCTTTTTCAGACCTTTTTCATCCTGCATCATTTTTTCTCACTATGATCGGGATTCAGTCCTGTGTCTTCTGAAGTCCCCTTTCTGACTCATTTTTGAAGCGATCTATTTTTGTAGTTGGTATAGCTCCTCCCTCATATCTTAGCTTGTGGACTATTACTGTACTTAGTGGAAAGCTAATGCTCCCAAGCTTTCCTTGCACTTTCAGAAACTTACAGCTTCCTATTAAAACACAGTTCACACACAAATTAATGAACCCAGATATACAGATATTGAACATAAAAAAAGAAAGGAAAACAAAGAAAGAAAAGAATATGGGAGAAAAGGAAAAAACAGAGCAAAATATCAGATATAAAGTCTGCCATGCAATTTCTCTCTATTTTTATATATTACAGCCCTAGGCTAATACACAGTTGGCAGGTGAGTTTGAGAGCCATTGAACACTGTGGATTCTCCCAACGTATTGTAATTACAGAAACAATTGCATTAAATATCTTCATGATGATTCACTATGAAAATCTGCAGCGTTCAATACACCTTATTTGTTACTTGTTAGGCAACATGCTCATACATGATGCAGACAGTACTGCCCAGTAGTTTGGGGAAGAGCCTGGTAATTGGAAAGCTGGGCTCTATTCTCAGTTTTGCCAGTGTTTTATTGTGTGATTTGGGGCCTAGTTACATAACATCTGTATCTCAGTTTTCACATTCGTAGCCTTGTATGAAGTGCTGTATAAGTGCCAATTAATTATTATGATTAGAAATTCAAAAGATATAAGAGCCCTGGTCTAAAACTTTCTACTGAATTTTTTTTCAACTCTGCCTGCAAGGTGCAACTTGTGTTTTTAAATTTCCCGGTATAAGGTTAGTAGTAGGCTTGAATAATATTTTACAGATTTGAGAAGAAGGTAAAAAAGGCCACGTTGTGCTGCTACAATTAAGAACATGAAAATCACTTGGAAATTAGGAAAAAATCTTAAAGTTGCACAAACTGTCTTATATACTAGCCCTCAACTTAAATGATACAAGCTCCTACTGACAATGAAGAGGATTCAGCTGCCATTCGAAAGTGGTGTACGACCGCATCTTTGTTTTGACCCCGGCAATCTCCCAGTCTGTAACCAACTGCAGTGGCAGTAAGCCACAGGTGTATACCAAAATGAGACTGTATCTCTATAAGACAATGAATTCACAGGGCTTTTTGTGAATATGTGCCTCTAAATACCATTATTACTTTTCATGAGTAGTGTTAGACATAATTAAGCAGGTGAGCCACCCTACCTAGAAAAACATAAAAGGAGAAACCATAGGACTCTGAAACAAAGTGATATGTATGGTAAGATACATTCAAACTGAAGAATTTCAGAAGCCTTTTAGTCATCTGTGATATGCCTCTGTGACAAGACTACAGATGTACCCCAACCAAAGAGAGTCCCTCTTCAACAGCACCCACAGGAGTTTCTGCTTGCCAAGAAGCAAGAGGAAGAACACTGGAGGTCCAGCAAGCTGATGCTAGCTTTTTGCATCCGGAGAATACTGTAAACTATATTATTAGCTCATTGCTTTTTACCTTGTAAGCTTACAGAAGTGGAAGAAGAAGTTAGAAATTGTTCCACAACTGCTAAATAACTAAAAAAATTCCAACTACTTAAAAAATGAGCCAAGGAGCCTACTTAAATTTAATCTTAAAGTCCAATCCTGAAAGGGATTGTGCTAAATCTCATTTTGAGGGCCTATGTGGAGAAGAAAATGAAGGCTGAGGATCACACTAGCATGGGTTTCTGTGGGGAAATTACAGAGTTGCTATCGAGTCCCTATTCTCCCCTCCTTATGCTCCCCACTCCGCTCTCATTGTGAATCAAGCGTGTCCTTAGTAAAAGTCATTTCCCCCTCTGATGCACTTATCCAAGGTTGTACCCATCTAAATCTCCTCCTGGCTGAACAAAATGAGGTGTAGCACCCTTCCCCTGCTAGGGACTGCTCCTTCCACTACGCTGCTGCCCATGCTATGAAACAGAATAAGGGATATCACAGCTTGGCCTTTAGGAAAAAAAAAACCCCTGCTTCCAGAACATTAGCCAACCACTGTTGGAACAGCATTTTGGAACCATATGACATCCAAGCTAAATAAATTACCTCCAGATTTCTGAGCACCCCCAATGCTTCTTGGCAACTACATGTCAGATTCAAAGTTTTGAGAGGTAGGAGCCAACTTTACCTTTAAGTGGTTTGTAATTTGAGAAAAAGAAAGAGTCAGATTTCTTTAATTAAACTTCAAACATAAAAAAAGTTTGCAAGCGTGGCAATTTTTATTAAAAGTTAGCTCATTCATCAGACAATTTCCCCAAGTTCTCACAGCTCTGGAGTAGGGGAGAGAGTTTGGGAAACAAGGGAAACATAGGTGGGAAAAATATATGAAAAGAAAACATGTAAAAGAGAACACATTTAAATTTGTTTCCACGTATGAGATCATATTTCTGGCACTTTGTAGAAGTCCTATGGAAGCTGTTATTTCCAATATAGGAATACTACAGTGACTAAATTGGTGTTAAATTTAAATCTGTTCAGGAAGTAATAGTCAATCTGCATTCCATGTAAAGACTCTCACAGGCAAAATAATTTATACAAGGTAAAGTTGGCAAAAAGAAGTCCAGTGAAAGAAAGAAAAAAACTACACGCATTAACTAACTCTCTCCCAGCCAAATGCTTCAGTATTTCAGTGCTTCTTTCTTGGGAAAATAGTTTTTCTTAGCCCCAGAAAGAGTAACACATTTTGTTGAAGTGATGTCTCATGAACTGCTATTTTAGATGCATTATGGAACAATATAAATAAATGTGATCTTATGGAGTAAGTGTCACTATTTGCAGACAGTTTTATACTAATGGTTTTAATTCTACACCAGGTGTAAAGCACATCCTACAAATGTGCAACTGTGTAACCAGATAGATGTTTTCACAGATGTATATTTAATTTTACAACTTTGGAACTATTCCTGCATTTATTAATTCATCTCTGAAAAGTTTAGGGCATGGATTTTATACCAGTTTAACTCTTTTGACCTCAATGGAGTTATTTCCATCATGATTCACATCCACCTAACTTTGATGAAAATCAGATACAGTGAGAAAGTCGTGGTTAGAATTTATCTCCAGCTCATTTTTATCAGTGGTTGCAAGAAGGCAAAATAATTATTTTGGGTTGTTTTATGTCAAAATACAAAGCTCTAGCTATGTCCTAGGGCATGGTGTGTGTGTACACGCATGCATTTATATAGGGCTGGTATGTGAGGGGTATGTATGTTTCTAGCTGTTTTCACTTTTTAGTTCTAAAAAGTGCAACTTATCATCCACCTACTTGTACACTTTGCTAGCAGGAAAAAGTGCAATTGCACTATTTAGGCAGTAAAATAGTGTAACTTGTGTGAAAGTCCTAATACTAGTAACCTCCAGATGAGCTTCATACAGGCAGGTCAATGGGATAGCTGTTCACACATATGGCAGACCCATACATAGAGCAGACACTAGACAACTGTAGTCAAGGAGAGGAGGCAGTTGGGTATGCATCTCCCCCTAATGCATGCATTGCAAAGACATTAAAAACACCCAAGGCAGCTGCAAAGTACACACACAATGCAATCAGCCAGCCCTATCTGAGGTATCTATGTGTGGGCTTATTGAAGTAGCTGTAAGAGTGCCATGTGTGAACTGACTGTCATTTGCTAGTTGTTCTGGGATGGGTCAGTGGATGCTAGCAATAAATCTGAGGCACTCAGATACTAGGGTAAAAAGCCTGTTAATAAAGAAAGAAATTTGTTTTCTTTTTCCCTTCGTGTTCAGTGTCCTGCTAGCTAACTCCTGCATGTAGCAGTTGGCCATAAGGCCCTTTGACTCAGGCTCCCTGTGTCAGTGGCACTTTTTCTAGTCCTGTATATCATAACTTAGAGCTTCACAGTTTGCTTGCAGTCTCTCTCCCTCCGCATAACCCGTTCTATTCCTCAGTCTGGCTTGCTAGACTGCAACAGCAGCCATGATGGGTTACAGCCCATAGCTGCCATTCAGCTCTGTTTGATCTACCTGCCAGATTTGGTTTCCCCCTACTGAATGACTGCCGTAGCAGCTGGGTGTCCGAGTTGGGGGCCAGGAAGCTGCTGCCTGCTTCCATGTGTCAAGCAGCTTTTAAGACACTCCCCCATCCCTTTATACAGTAATGGTGTAAACATTATCACTCCACCATCTAAAGACGGCCCCACATTTCTTTCTCTGTCCAGGGTGTGACTGCATGCGAGAGCCCATGTTCTGTACAGCACTGAATACATAACAGTAAGGTGCATGCCATTTGAGGGATGAAAATCATGCCCATGAAGAAAGACAGAAACCTGTTAATCGCACTTAAATTCTGTTAGCACTAAACCCTTGTGCT
>NC_143398.1:224261671-224306671 GCF_052110815.1 Crocodylus siamensis | reverse complement strand
GCTAATCATTTGTCACAGTAAGAAGCAATTCCCTGAAATCGGAAGGGAAAACCTGCCGCTTCAATCCGCAGGTCTGTCAGATTGCTAGAAATTACATTCTGCTCTGACTAACCTCTGCACTTGGATTGCTAACAACAAGCAGTCTGGTCTATCAAAAGAGAATATCATACAACCAGGAACAGCTTTTGATTTGTTCTATTCCAATAACCTGAGAAAAGTTTATGGACATGCATTGCTGCCTAGACCTCAATTTTCACCAACCTGCATACTGTTTTGAATTTATAGTTCCACATCCACATAGTAATATAGGTAAAATTTACAAGCTGATTATCTTCTACTTCATAGTAAGAAAATTAGGGTTGATTTTATAACCACATAACCGATATTTGCTCTTTGATACTTTGAGTAAGGACGTGCAGTTTGGAAGCCTCAATTAAAATGCCAAAAAAATAAAAAAAATAAAAATTGATGAACTTTATGTGGAGGGAAGCTTTCAAAATGCAATTTATATTCTTTAGAAATGTTCCCTGAGAGTAAATTAAATGTATACCCTTCTATGTAAACACTATTTGTGCAGCAGTCATGTTATAAGTTTAATAAAAAATGATGTATCTCCCCTGTTTGTAAGATTTATAATTCACATGGCAGCAGTGAATCTGGGAGTCTGGCCACAATGCATTTGCTATACTTAACTCTGTTATCTATGGTACAAGGATGCTTATAGCATTGACAAAAACGGGCAAAAATAGTTCAGTATCTTTTCATAAGCCAAACTTTTATTTTTTTTAAAAAGGAACCGCTAGTATAATTTAAAGTGTGCTTCTCAAGAGGCCAGAGTTACCCAGGAGGTTAACATTCTTAGCAGGACATGTTTAGACAAATCTACCCACTATACTTTTATTAGCAGGTAATGAAAAGATGTAAGTTAAAGTGTGAAAGGACTCTGTGTGTTTTGAAAACAGTACTTCAGCAAATAGCTTTATCTGGCAGGATCTCTTTGTATCATAATTACATATAATATAATGCTTTATAACAATTCAAGGAGAGAAAACACTAGTGTTCAGGTTTTGGTGTAAACTAAACCCAAAGCAGCACGTTTCACAGTTACAGCTGATTCCCCATTCAATGTTGTGACATTTAACATTTTATTTCTCCACTTCCACTGCTGTGAGCTAAGGCTGATGCCTCTGCACTAACTTTGCTCTTGCTGAACTGTAAAGATCACACATCACAACCATTAAGTTATTTCACCCAAGTTTCTTCTTCCGGTGCATTTCCTTTCCCTTATAGAGCAAAACAAATAAAGAAACACAAATGTGTGATGGAAGTATATGAGAGTTGATAGAAGAGACTCGTAACAGTTTCTAGCATATAAACAGAATTTATATATGGTAAATGCCTGAGTAGGCTTTTAAAAAATATTTGTAACACTCCTTCCAGTATTTCTGCTTGTCTCAGCCTCAGTTTTGAAAACGTACTATTTGTCTGACATACTACAACAGCTTGAAGGGCCAGCTTGGGTAAATATGTATTTTTGTGAACTCTGCTGTTTTTGCAAATATGGTTTTATCTACCTGATAGATAATAATGAAATGGCTCCACTGACTAAATATTGTAAGCATTTTAATATATATATTCATTCTGAAAATATGTGTTAATTGCATGTTAGACCATAATCCCTACTGTGGAGTCACTAAGGTCTGTGGTGTATATGTGTTTCAGTTCATGAACCATTGACTGATACACTACTTTCAAATCATTATAGTTTATCCTCCCTAAGTAGCTGCTATACTTTGGCCTTAGGTTCATGTGTTCAATGTTCTTATGCCATTTCTGTTTCAAAAGTGACCATGTATGTGCAAGAAGTTCCTGTCTAAGGGATGCTTGCATGTTTTTTGGACACCTAGTTTTCTCCCACCCCCAGTGAAACTCTCATCTTAAATGGCTGCAGCCTCAGGAGTCTAATCTGTGAGCTAATTGCCTTCCACATGACAATTTTTAAATCAGAGTGTTTTTTAACTTAAATAGGGCCAAATGAATCTTTTGCAAATGAAGGAGCAGATCCTGTAGGACCTTTATGCAACTGAATTTCTCTCACTGACCTCTGTGGGGGTTGCTTGTACAAAACAGCAGCAAGATTGAGTCTGATTGCAGTGGTCTATACCTGTCAGCTTCCATTTTTACTTTTAACAGTTCGTGTTTGCTTTTCCCCTACACAGTCCACATAATCTGGATGATAGACTCTAGTGGAAATATAAGATAAAATACAAATGTTCTTAATGTGGATGTCTGTTCTGTTTCTTCCTTGCCCTTTTTGCACAACATATATTTGTCTCTAATCATGTATCCACCAAGTCAATGACTCTTGGGAGCAGGTTCAGATTTCCTTCCCTCATGGGCCTGGTTATGTAAATACTGCCACATTCACAGAACTGAATCCTATGCTGTTGTATCTTTAGTACTGAAAATGATACCGGGGTTGGCAATGGTTTCACCAAAAAGAGGATGGTGTGCCAGGGGTGGAAGGTGGGGGAGCCACGAGTGGCCTGATCCTTGTTGTGGCAGTGCAGCCCTGGCCCCTTCCACACCATCCTCCCTGAGGCATGTGTGCCAAGTAAATTGCCTTTGCATGCCACACTCTGGCCCCTGTGCTGGGGGTTGCCTACCCCTGATTTATACCCTAGCTAGTACACTGCTCCTCCTCCTCTGTAGCCCAACAGGAGCTGTCTTACTAACTTAAATGGAAGCAGGATGCAATCAAAACAGTAAGAGCCAAATTTTGAAATCCTACTGCACAGTGAAAGTACCTTACTCCACAAGTAGCCTTGCCGTCTTCAGTGGAACTTTCCTGTGGTGGTAGAAGGTGCTATGCAATGTGACTAAGAGTGTCACCATCTAGCCATTTATTAAGTTAATAAAAAAATATCAGCTGAAAGTAGGTTAAAAAATTGCTCCTTCTGTATTTTCACAGTCGAGCTATAAACTCCTGACAAACAGAGATCATAACGGAAATGCTGACACAGCCTGTCAGCTGTGGCATCAGGAACACTCACTATAGCCTTTTTACCTGTATTTGGTGAGGAAATTCTTGAGACCTTCATGACGAAATGCCACTGCTTAGGATGTATACAGAGTGTTACGTGTTTATATCTCTCTGCTCAGAACAGCCTTCCAGTTTTTGGTCACAGCTATCTAGTAAGAATCTCAACAGATAGTTAAAACATTTTTCCAAAGTAAGACAGAGAAAGGAAGAGAAAGAGAGTGGGGGTGGGGAAAAAAAAACCTGCCTGTTCTTCTGAAATTTAAGTAGTCAGCCCTTGAAAGATCACTAGAAAAAAGTCTGTATTTTCTCAGGTTTAACTAAATAATTTATGCATACTTTCACTTTGGCATGATGAAGCAATTTTAGCCTTTAAAACCCACAACTACTCAAGAGGGAAAAGGTCTGGTTCCTGCAAGTTAAATAATTTAAACATCCAGGTGGAAATGCTTTCAGCAGTTTCCCTTTCTGAGACAAAGGAAGAAGACTTCAAAATTCTGAGACACTGAGAAGAAAAGAAGTGATAAAAGAGCCAAACTCGGATGCATTTAATATTGAGGGAAATCCAGCATTGTTTATTTGAATGAGGTGACCAGACAGACACTTACTGTATATAAATCTGCTAGGTAAAAATGCTTAGAGAAAATGATTGGTCTGGAATTATAACAAACATGTTATCTAGAAAAACACAGTAAAAATATCACTCTACCCTTTAACCCAAGTCAAGGATGGTTTGTATATGCTTAAGGGTTAGGCAGATGTTAGGGGTCACTGAGGAAGCTGTGTGAAAATCTGCACTACCAGCAGTGGCTTCTGAGTTCACAGATATGAGTATAACAAATAATGGAGCAGCTTAAAACCAATGAGAAATGGAAGAAAAGTACCTCAGTCAGGTCATTATTTAGTGCAAATGAAATTACTTATAGTAAAATATGAAACTACTACAATGCTTGGAAAATTTTGCAGACTAAAAAAGGTAGGTAAAAATGGCCCTCTGAGTCAATGTCCTATTGGCCTTACGTCAGGTTTCAATACATGCCGTAGGGAGAATTCGCCTTTTCACTTGCAGATCCGCAATGACATGCTTGTAAAAGAGCGTGGGACTGCAGCTGAAGCCCCTGCAGTGGACTTTGAGCACAGCTTACAGCCTGAAAATTTTGTTAGTTAAAATAATAAAAAACCCAGCCCCCTAAGCACTTAGAAGAGTGTTAAAAACAGAAGGAGAGTGGTTGGAGCAAAAATATTAACATGAGAAGAAATGCAAACAAAGTATTTTTAAAAAGAGAGAAAAATAAAAGAAAAACAGGTACCTGATATTAATTTAGCGTCAGCATTAAGCTCTGTTAGTCAAGATGTCTTCCAGTAGATAGCATTACTCAAATGAATATTTGGCTGAGAACCACAAATAGGTATGTTCTCCCTCTCTCTTCCTCTCTCTCTCTCTCTCTCTGCATGTATTGAATGGAATATATTACAGGGAAAGCTCATAGTGACCGCGTATCTAGACTGCTTAACACTTTCCATTATTAAAATTTTCTGTGCTCTTTTTTTAACTAAGTTCTAACACCTCCGTTGTTTGGAGTTGGCCTTCAAAATTTGGCAGGGACAAAGCCCTGGGGCTACACACATGTCTTTGGTGGGTCCCATGATATTTTATGTTTGTTTGGTTGAGATATAAACTATTAAAAATTGCTACCTTCCTTCTGTGGCTTGTGTTCCTCAAGAAAATGATGGAAAGTGCTAAAATAATAATGGGGCATAAACATCCTACAGCTAGGCCTGTGCTGCCACCAAAGCAATAGCATTGCAAACACAATCTTTTACTGGGAATGATTAGGAGATTCCAGAAAAACTAAAAGGGAGAGGGAGATTGAAATGGGCCAGATCCCTTCTCATCACCATCCCTCTTTCTGGAAATGAATTCATTGGCTTGCCATGTATGCTCAGCACCACACATAGAGTAAGAGTCTTGCCTCACAGTGGGCCAGAGAAGAACTCATCACATCTCACTGCAGCCTAGACCCACTATATGACCCCAACAGCTTACTGGATGTACCACATGTGCCAGGATCTTTTCACATCCCAATGAGGTGTGGGAAGTGTGAGCTGTGATGAGACATGTGAGAGCTAAAATGGAGTCCCCCTAGTCACTCAACATGTGTTGCCAGTGGCCCATTTTCCCCACCCACAGGATAAGAACCAGTTACCAGCGGATATACATAGCCCTGTGACTCAAGTAGAAGCTTGTGCTGAAGGCTGAGGGTTCAAACCTAACTGCTGATGTGAGGTGCATGAGGTTGTACATAATAGATTATATTTTTTACCTTTTAAGGTTGCAAAGTCAAGCACTTAAATGTTTGGAAATTCCAAATTTGCAGTTGCAACCTGAATTCTGCCTTCATGTGTGCATTCATTATGACACACTATGTAATGCTATTTAAAAAAAAAAAACAGAGATGCCCCATGCACCAAATAAATGAAAAAGGCAAAAGAATTAAGGCTGAACAGACAACTGGAAATTTGGCATTTCAAGTGCTTGATTTAGCAATATAATAGCATTCTTTTACTGTAGGGTTTTTGTTGGTATGTAATGTAATAATATGCAGATGTGCATACACACAGAGACACACAGGCAACCTCAGGCAAAACTCATGAGTTTAAGACGGCTCTGTATTTGTCCCATCTACTTGGTCTTCATGGCCAGTCAGAGCACATCAATTAGGCTGGCCATTAGCAGCCAGTCCAAAGAAAGTGTGAAAACGTTATCATCCAAGCCAAAAGGAAATGTAAAATTTGGGCTGTAACAGGACTGTTGAAACCACACATCATATTCAGAACAAGGCTCCTATGTCAATGATTTCATCTGAATGTGATGAAGGTTTTTGTTGTGGGGCTGGTGACAAGAAACAAGGACCGGAAGTGAAAGACAGAGAGAAACAGTGCAGAGTGGAAGAGCATGCACTGACCCCTATAGAGAGAAATTACAGTTTTTAAAGGGTTTTTAAGCATATACATTTCAGAGATACTGCAAGTGATTAAAATATGGCATGTGGACTGGAGCTTCTAATATCAAACATCTAAGAAGATTTCCACCTCTACAGGCTATATATCTATATAGTTTTCAATTTGGAATTGAATTTAAAGCCAATGAAAGATACCAGATTTACAGCTAGGAACAGAAATTACACAAAAACCAGTTTAAGTGATCAGAAACGGGTTTAAATCTGTAACAGCACTGAAGTTCAGTTCATACAAACTGCTTTCAAAATGGCCAAAAACCGGTTTAAGATAAATCTGGTTGAATGTAGCATCAGACTTAAGTGATTTAGGTCAAGCCCGTTGGCGATGCGTAGGGGATGCATGCAGGTGGACGTGCACCCCCTGCAAGTGGTGGTTTACCCCCTGCAATTGGCTGCTGCTGCTGGCAGTACCTGAGGGCAGTTGCCACTCGCCATCCCCCTTCCCCGCCGCTGCCACCAGCATTGACATCTATGGGTGGTCATCGATCACTGCTGCCACCCCCACTGCTGCCACTGCTGCTGCTGCCAGCGGGCAGACACTGTGTTGCCACAGCCATTGGGGGCACCTGTTGTTCATGGTCAAACTGATTTATGGAATTTCTGTCTCAGACCCCTTCCTGGTTCAAGTTAACTCACAGTCCCCCAGCATCCCAGGATGGCTTGCAGCCCTGTGCTGTGCTGTGCTGTCTGCTTCAGAGAGGAGGGTTGACCCCACCCCACTGCTCCCTACCTGGAGCAGTGATAGCTGGCTGAGAAGGGGGTAGGGGTGGGAAACCCAGCTCCAGACTGCAGCTGGGTCTGCCTGCCAGGGATGGAGCAGCCCCTGCCAGGATTTCCCCCCAATTACTACTGGAAGTGGGGTGGCCAGAGCCTACGTCCAGACATGCAGAATGAAGCAGAGGGGAGGAGGAAGCTTTAAGCCCTCTCCCCTTGCCTGAGACCCCAGCTGGAGTCTACTTGGCATGGGGCACAGCAGCCCCAGCCAGGCTTTTCCTTGCTCTCCTTGGCTAGCATGCTGAGGTTTAAACCTCTCTCCCTCCCTCAGCCATGGGCTGCCTGGCAGGGGTGCAGCAGCCCCTGCCAGGCTTTTTCCCACTCCCTGCTTGAGTGGAGGGGGTGCGGGCATGGCCAAATGCTGGCTGGCATGCTGAGGTGAGTGGGACAGAGGCAGGGTTTAAGCTCTTCTCTCTTCCCTACACATACCAGCCTGGGGCCCACATCTGGCTGTGCCCCCACCCTCTCCGCTCCGGTGGGGAGCAGGGAAAAGCTGCGCCCCTGCTGTGCCCCTGCCAAGCCGACTCCAGTTAGGGTCCTATACAAGCAGGGAAGAGGGTTTAAACTCCCCTCCCTTCCATCTTAGCATGCCATACTGGGTCAGGGTCTGGCCGCATTGCTCCAGTGGGGAGCAGGGGAAAAGCCAGGCTGCTTTCCCCCTCTCCCCTAGGGACACTCTGGCTGGGGTCCATGCAGACTAGGGTGGGGGTTTAAACCCCCTCCCAAATCATGCCAGTGGGCCTGGCCACTCTCCCCACCATGCTCGTGCAAGCAGAAAGGAAAAGCCGGGAGGGCTACTCTTTCAGCTTTCCTCCAGCCTTCCTGCCGCTGCCAAAGGAAAGGGAGGGCTTGCTCTAGCACCTTCCAGCTTCTAGCCTGAGCCACTGCAGACATGTGGCTGCATTTCCAGAATGTCTGCTCATTTGCTTCTCAGTTCAATCTACGCAGTTTAGACTAACCTGCAAAGATTGAATCGATTCAGCCTTGGGCTTTTTGACTATCTGTTCTTAGCCCTGGGGTCCATTTCCTGTTCCAGCCAAACTTTAAATCACCCTTATGTTTTCCATATTCTCCAACCAGCTGAAGGCCCCCCCAGAGAAAACTACAGCAGCCTTAGGGTTGTCCTAGCTTATGTTTCACTAGAATGGCTCCCGAGGGGCTGTTGCAGCAGCTGAGAACAGCCAGAGAGCAAATCAGCCTGACCATTAACCTTCCCAGCAACTCCCACCACATTCTGCGCGGGGAGCTGCAAAGGTGGTCTCAGGGGAAAGCATGGCTGTTCTAGGAGCTCTGTGCTATTTGTGCTTCCCCATTAGACTGGGGGTATTTCTGGTAGTAGCTTTATTTTACTAGGGTATCATAAAGTGGCTAAGTGAGAGCAGTGACTGAACTCCTTTTATCTAAGGCTGGTACAGCACAGGCCTCAGACCTAATGACAGAGATTCCATTTATATTTAATTCTTTGTTTTTCTAATTAAACTGCCAAAATGTATGCTGGTTATACTTCGGGGTTTTCTGATTTGTTCCCTCATGTACTAGGAACTGGCCTGAAGCTACCATCTCACTTCACAGAGGACACCAAAGAGCCATCAAATGGTAACATCTTTGGTCACAATTGAGCCGGTTTCAATTTCAGCTAGTGCTGACCTGGAGGTGAAAGCAGATGTATTTCAACTGTTAATAGGGAAAAGTGGATTTCCTGGAAATTCCGCATTATTCATAGTTTAATTGTAAGAATCGGCCCATTCTCAGGATGATAATTCACTTAAGGGTGTAAATTTTTCAAGCAAAACTAAGCCTGTTTTAAGGCAAAAAGCAGATCAGTTTTTGAGACAATATTAGTCTTGATTCTGCCATCTGATCTGCATTGGTGGACCAGTATGTCTGCAAAGAGCCATCGTTCTTGCACTGAAAAGCAGCAAGCTTTTGTTGAGAACGTAACTATTTCATGAAGGTTGTTCATAAGGCAAAACTGGGACCTGCGTGTGAAACTGCACTAAACCAAAGAGGAAAAATTCCAGGAAACAACTTTGTGATGTGCACACAGTTCTAGGTAAAAAGCCTATGTCTCCATTCCCAGTCTCCTGCACAATCTACTTTAATTACACGTTTTTAAGATTTAAGGTGATGTCAGGTCTAGAGAACTATTTTTTTTTGTTCAGAGGAGTTTTGCATCGAGGAATCTCATTCACTCCTTCCCCAGCTCCCCGCACCATTCCTTGGATCTTAGAACTGCGTACCTGATACCAAAAAAAAAAAAAAAATCTAATCTAGTCTGAAGTGCATTAATAGGCGCTTTGATTAAAAAAAGGAAGAATTAGCTCCATAATCCTACTAGTTATACTTCTAACAATATTATTTTAAGACAATTAATTCATATTTTAAAATAATGAAATTACTAGCACAAGACACTAAACTTCTTTTAGTATATTAAATTGGGCAGATTGCTTCTCTCCTTCTAATTATGAATGTAGCAGTTACAAAAGAAACTGTCATTTTGATAGAGTAAAAGACAATCTGTCTGCCAAAAATGTCCAACCATAATTCTAAAAAAAAAGTCATCTGCATCAAGAACATGCTACTTTGTTTGATGTACTGTCTTATTGGAAACCTAATTTGCTTTCAACCTCGGAGACAACACATAACATAAGTTTGTGTGACTAATTTTCTTGGAAATATGAGTAATTAGAAAAAGGGACCATTTCCATAGCAGGAATGGACAGTTTTTAAAATCCAAAATACATGTTGCGAGTTAATCTCTTTCCCTTTTAGCAGCCTACTAGAAGAGGGCAAGGGAAGTGACACATATTGCTTCGTACAGTATAATGTAAGCTTACATGTAAATTGTGAACTATTGCGAAGTACAGAAAGGTTTATTACCTGAGGTGAGCACTCCCAGAGCTCCTGGAGTATAAAAACGTTAGCCGTATGTTCTAACAAAGTAATAAAAATCAATAAACAGGAACCCCCCACCTGTGCTATGGCCCCAGTGTTAAGTTTTATACATGTAGTAATAGTGCATATCAATTTTCACCACCCTTCCTACACTAGCTATTACAAGGCCTACAACCACCGGAGGGACTGCTAGAGCAGCGCCATTCATCCCACAGAGTTGTCCAGATGCCAGCTCCATTGCATCATTGTCAGTTTTATTCTATCTACAACTGGACAAGGCTGCAGCCCCAGCTTCTATCCACCCACTCAGTACCGCAACAATTGCAAACTGTGTTCTACTGTTTAAAGAGTTTACAAGCCTTCTGAAAGAAAACAGAACAGTTGCATATTAATGCATCCAAACCCTGAAAGATCACATAATGGAAAGGGAGAAACATGTAACCGCAACCAATATGTGATCTTGTCCAGCTGCTGCAGGCTGTATATCAGCAACCAGGTTTTGAAATAAATTAATGATAAACATCAATATGCAGTTGTATCAGGTTTCTACAGCAACTAGTTATATACTATATGCTTCTTAATTGCTAAGAGGTACAGAAAGCACAGGTCATCAGTTGTTACGCTGGTGCTAGTATATGCTAAAATCAAACTCTACAGATGCAGTAGCTTTGCCAGGTTACAAAAATAACTACTAAATCACACATATCTTGTAATTAAAGAGAATGCCCTCGATAAGGCAGGAAAGAGCATGAGCATAAACCTTTGCCATATATTTTCTGCTATTCATTAATCTATGGAAATAAGGGTGGCAGGTTTATTTAAGTACCATGCAAACCAAGGAAGTTAGTTACTTTCAATTTTAAAATCAGGAGTACGGAAACTTTGAAAAATATTTCACTGTATGGATCTCTTTAAAAAACATCAGGTTTTCTAATTATGGTCCAGAGATGACTGCTGCTCATCTGGCTAGTAATGAGACGCATTTGAGGATGAAGACTTTGATTCAGAAATAAGCATGACCCTAGAGTAGTCCCCCTTTCTGAAAAAGGCTCTGCTAGCTACAGTTTTAATAGGCCAGAGAAAAAAAGGCCCTTGACGATGACCCCCTCTCCCGTCCCCAACAAAAAGACAAGGAGTTTTATCTGCCTGAGGTAGTGTCTGATAGTGCTCACAGGCTGGAAGTACCACTCATGGGCACTTAAAGCAGCATCACTTGGGAGCACAAAAATAGAATAAAGTTGTGTAGCAAATAAGAAATTGTGATAGAACTAAAGTGCCATGACATGAAACAAGCAAAATGAACAATCCAAACATTCTTGAGAACTGAAGAAACAAAATCCATCTGAAATTATTATTACTATCAAGGTACTGCTAAAGACAAAGTAGTGGCTTTAAATGCCATCATTGAAGGCAGTTGCTACATTTCTGTAGTAAAGCTAGCTATTTTAGGTGATGGGAAGAAAGTTAGACCTTTGCAGTTGTGGACAGCTGGCACACAATAGATAATTTAAGAGAGAGTGACCCTCATACATAATTTTTAACTGAAGAACTGTCAGGGCCCATTAGATCTAATAGGGCCTGGCAATAGGAAGGTAGATTTATAGGGGTATTGTATAATTTCCAAAAGAGCAGTGGGAAAACATTTCTTGGCAATTTTTTTTTCCATTTGGAATTAATTCTTTTTAAAAAATTTTTTAAAAATCTGTATTATTTGAGACAACGGCATGTCTTTTTTGTGGTCAGAATAGAAACACAAATTTGTAATGCACTTCCTATCCACCCTCTCAATTATATTTAGAGGTAATATCAAGGAATTCTGAAGGTTAAGCCATACTGGTAAAGTGGATTATGAATAAAAAGTCATGAAGATAAAAAGGCCAGGGAACAAAACCAAAAGTATTTAAATCAGTTAAAAAAAATATGGGGAAAATCTATATAGGACATAAAGGGAGAGTGAGTTAGGTAAAATAAAGCTAAGGCACTATTTTTGGAGATGCAATTTAGGGGCTAGTTCAGTATTATAAACAATCACTATAAAACCTGAAAGGTCCAGGTGCCGCTAAGTCATGTTTACTTTATGGCCTTCACTTCGCTATTTGGCAGCACTTCTAAGATCATACTGAACAATGTTGCTCTCAAGTTAAAGTGCCATAACTTTCTGGCATAAGCCTAAAAGAGATTCTCTAAAGATATTTAGCAACTTCTTGTGCAGTAGACAATATTGGAGTGGAATCCCAGACGTCTGTCTGATGCGCCAGTCAGACCACTACTATTATAGTGATGCTCATGTTAGATATATCATATTCAAGGATATTAAATACATACATATATATATGGGATCTTCTATACATGGCTCTTCCCTCCTTATTTGGAAGAAGCTCAGATGTGTCCACAGTTATGGCCATACCTTGTTCTATGGACTCTAAGAAGCGTACTCTGGGAATCCAGAATCTGTATGGAAGGCAAAGTAGAGCCTGGCTGGAAGGAAAAGTGGCTTTGGCTATAGGCCATATTACCTTTTTCTGTGAATTTCTACCTTGCCTTAGGGACAGAATTGGTTCAGGGTAGGTCCTACTTCCTTTTTCCTGAAAGGGTAAGGAAACAAATTTCAGCTCCCTCCAAGGACACTATTCAATGTTTATGTCTACACATGCAATTAATGTGGCTGAATAAACTCTGGTGAAGTTCACACTGCAGTTTATTGTTCCTGGGAGCCACATTTGCATGTGCACTTGGAGCCACAGCATGTTGAGCCGGGGCACAGCAGCCCCGGCTGGCAGGGGGTCCCAGAGTTAGCCTGCCAACTTAGGACTGGTCCGACCAGGCTCAGCATGCTGCAGAGGGGCTGGAAGGGGCACCAGGGTGCTTCAGTATGTGGCTAGCCAGCAGGGAGCCCCCACACTGAAGCACCTTCATGCCCCAGCCAGCCCCATCAGGGTCTATGCATGCACTGCAGTGGAGTAAATAACTCCGCTGTAAGACAGTACTTCAGTCTGGCAGTACTATCCTGTGGCAGAGTTAATTAGTTTACTCTGTCCTAATAGCACCACAAGTATAGACAGTGACATTTTACTACAGAGCTAATTAGTCGACTCCTCAGTAAACATCTCGTGTAGACATGCCCAATGTGAGTAAGAATGGCTGACTGTGGCCCTAACTAATGAACTTGAAGCTCTGAGATATTAAAACACCAATTATCCTTTTTTTTAAATTAAGATTTCTTCCAATAGCAACTTTCTTTTAACCTGAAGTGAACTAATTTGACAATAAAGTGAGGACTTACAGATATTTCAGAATGTCCTTTACTAGACACTATATTATTACAAGTAGTCATTAGCCCAGCTATAAAAAGAAGGTTTAAATACTAATGTATTTTTTAATTTGTTTTATATCCTAAACAAGCAATCAATGTACATTAATAAACATAATTGTTGTTTTGGCATTTGTCCATTCATTTGGTCCACCTTGTCAGCTCTGGCAAACACGTCAGCAAAATTCAGTAACCACAAGATGCAAGAAGGAAACACCAATGAGGCTTTCTTAAATGTGTGTAATGTACTGAATGACTTTGCCCCTCCATTATTGACACATTGAAACCTCTGACGTGTTCCATGCTGTCCTCCTGTATGTAGGTCTCAAACAGTGCCTTTGACAGGTTTTTGTCCACAAATACTGCTTTTAAGTACCCGTGAAAAATACTCTTAATGAGGTGATAAATATATTTACCTTTGATAAGGTGAGCTGCTTGATTAGATAATGTGAAAGGACACTTTTCAAAAGCAAATATGTACAGAGTTCATTGACAGTGCTTTTACACAGTTCTGTTGGATTCTTTTAGTGTAGGGTAACATCTCATACTGCAGAATAGCCTTCTGCAATGGAGTCTTTTCTTTTCTCTTTTAATTACAGTTTACCATTTGCTAGATGAAGATCAAAAGCAGCAGTCATTTATACATTCATAGGGTTATACTGTAGGCTAGAGAACCTCAAATTCATTTGGTAGGAGTAGATTTATGTCTTCACTCTCAAGAATTATGACTCAGTTCTTGGTGTTATCCAACAGAGCGTCTTTTGGAAGAAACGTGAGTTTGCACATCCTGATTTTCTAGTCACAAACATGTCTCATCCAAAGGACTTCTTCCTTATGAAAAGGACTGGAAAAGATCTTGAAAGACAGAGGTATCTGATTATTGTGCACACTAATACCTTGAGATATTTTTAACATTTTGAGGTCTAAATCTATGTGGTCTTGCAATGTTTCCTGACACCATCATCAGGTCTCACTGTATGTAAACAAAGAAAAACAATGCCGGCTTATTTAGCTGTGGTAAACAAGAAGAAAAAAAGGTAGCCTGGGTAGCTTCTAAGTCCTAGAAACTTCCTAAGAAGCCACTCATTGTGAGAAAGAAAAATTAGATTATTGCAGAACGAAGAGCTGAGAGTCCACAATGGTAGCTTCACTAGGAGACTGTGATGTGCTATAAAATTTATGAAAATATGAATAAAAGGTAACTTATTCAGTGTCAGTCTTACATATTTATAGTTTAAAAATTAGTCAAAGTTTATGTCCTGAGGTTGCACCTACAGGAAGCCAGATGTGTGCCTTCTGCATGTGACCTAAGACAGGCCTGAAGCAACAACTAGATAATTTCTCGCTCATACTCTACACCGTCGATTGCGGCGGCTTTCTGAGGTGAGAGAAACTGACAGCACTAACTCTCCAGGGCAGAACTTTCCAGTCAAGTGGATCAACGGACTGAAAATCTCTTATGAATAGTCATTAGGCCTTCATTACAAACCCCTCACAACCCAGTTCTCTTTTCGCAACCAAATGCCTTTTGTCATCTTCACAAGGTGCATCATTTAATTACCAATTGATTTCTTTATATATGACAACATGTCAGATAGCAAAATACAGTGTATCTCCCTTAGGGGGAGTAGTCTGTTAACTATCAGCATGCCAGATTACTGAATTTAGCTGGAAGACAGTTATTCCCGCTACTGTTCCTTTATTTTAACTAGCTTTTGAAACCTCAGAGTTTTGCACAGAAACTATTCAGATACAAAGAAAGCTGAAGAAGAGTATTACAGGAAGGTTTTTCACCATCTCTGCAAAAAATTAAAGATGGGCGATTACATTTCACCAAGACATTTTTCACTCTTTTTTACGTATGAAAACAGCTGAACCCACCAGACGCACACACGCACACACACACATTGGCATCCATAGATATATGCACACACAGAGGCTATCTAAACCCTGTCAAACAATTGTTCTCATTATGTCAAGAATTTACCCAGCTTCTGACTTAGCTAACACATTGAATCTTCCCCTTCAGAACTGCAGCCTGATAATCAAGCCAGTACTGTATTAATAAGCTGAATAATAAGGGAATTTCAGAAATGTACAGGACTATTATACCGTAACAATAAAACCTCAAACTGAGTAAACCAGAGCAGTGCTGAAGGTAGGCGTCAGAAAATAATGAAACCAGTGTTGCAGTAATGCACTCCATTGTATGGCAGTGTAAATGCCTGCTTCTTTCATACACAGAAGCCACATTACATGAGTCCGAAATGTTCTCAGAGCATCACTGTGACTGGTTGTGATAGAACCTGGCACCAGCAAGCACTGAAAGCTGACATTATACAGTAGGATGTGCTGCAGGTGTGCAGGCCTGTGAACGTGCTCTAATTACATATTTTCCTGCAGAGCAACAATTAAGGTCGCCAAAATAATTGCCAGTTTCTTAATCCCTCTCTAACAAGACTGACATAAGGAATGGTTTATTTTTCTCTGGTTATTTTGAAAGTGTTCCTCAAGATTTTGGTTTTTCTATCACACTGCATAAAACTAATTCTTACGTTCAAATGTGTGATTATACCCATTGTTTTGAGGTTTTTTTTTAAATAAAACTCGCTTTGAATTCTAGTACAACTAAAATAATGAAGAAATGTTGATTGTATAACTTGGCATGCTGTTTCAACATTTCCTCTTCAAAGAAGGTACATATTTTTCCTTCGTGTATATGTTCATACTGGCAAGTGTATAACACTCCTTTCCAGGACTACAAACTCCAAGTCAGGACTTAGACAGACCTCTAGATAGGGACACTACGGTTATACTTGTCAGTTTAGGAACTACAGAACTACAGGGATGTATCCGTGGCCAGCAGCCTTGATAAAGAAACAGCCTTATACTTTAGACAACCCCAGTAACACAATATAAAGAATCAACTTTATACTTGACATCCCCGGAGTCTTATATTTTATGGGGAACATTAAACAGCACAAAACATGTTTGACTTCAAAATAAGTTAAATAATTGTAGCATATGAGATAGAAAGGCAGTGTCTAGTGGAATCCATTTGCAATACTGGTGAATTTAACACATATTATATACTGTAGATCTTGTTAACTTTGAGAAAAGAAGCCAATTGAACATAATGGACAAAACCCACAGCTGGTATTAATGGGTGACTTTCATCAGAATGCACCGACTACTACCTGATGGAAGTGTTTTCCTCTGTAACTCATACAGAATTGAAAAATTATTGGAGAAAACTGAGGGTTTCTATTTCTGCCATAAAGCCACCTTTTGATGTTAGTGAGCTATTATCAGTGCTGGCTTTTGAAGGGTGCCTGAAGAGACAGTGACAGCTAACTCGCAGTACAGGCCAAAGCCCCTTGAACTCAACAGAAGACATTCCATTGACTTCAGTAAGTTCTGAATCAGGTCTTCAGACCCCATTTTACCAATGCATACTGAAAGAAAGCATACTGCATGCTATATTTTTAGATGTTGGAAATATCTAAGTATATTGCATTATAGGAACAGCTAGATAGTATTTATGCTAGATTTGGATGCACCTTTTGTCAAGAAAATCTTCTCACATCAGTGAAGCAGAATACATCATGCTTTCTTGCTTACATTTTCAACAATTAATTTATTTTTGGTGTGTTTTCAGTAACAGCCTGATTTTGTAGTGGTACCCAACTGCAGCTCCTACTGATGTCAACACAGGTATTGCTTGTCAAAATTAAACCAATGTGAGTAACACCAAAGGTTAAACAAAAAGTGCTATGCAACATAAATCAAAGGGTGTCCAAATATAAGCTAGGGGTATTGGCTTGACATGTAAAATAATATTCAAATGTGTAGGAATATGGGCATTCGTGAAACAGGCAATCTGATAATTGTTGGCAATCTGAAAACTTTGCTCTGAGGATATTAAAAGTAAGCCATTATAGTCCAATTGCCAGTTTTAATCCCAGTGATAAGGCTGCCACAGTGTGTTAGCATTAAATATTTAACAAGAGGCTGTGAAAATAAACCTCTGCTTGGTAGAGTAGGTAGATGTCCATACTTTCAACGTGCACTGCGTCTATTTGAACATCAGAAGGTGATGCTAATATCACAGCTCTCTCATGCAGTAACATGTTTTATTGGAACTTCATTATGCACTTTCTAACCAATCCCTTTTTTTCTACACTTCTTTTGCAACCTTTCTTCAATGCAGATTAACTAATCAGTTGTTTAGACACCCATACACATGAAGCTGTTCACCTCCCTTTGTGTGTTTCACCTGCAAAGGCACAATACTGATCATGTAATACATGAGAATGTAGTTTCCCTCATTATTTTTGGTTTGAAAAAGATAATTAATTTTCTCTGAATAAAAAAGGGGAAATTTAAGTTTTATGAATATTGAATTATTTGCAAACACTTTTAGGAAGCAAACTTATTTTGCCCACGTTATTTCTGAAAGACCACTACATAGGAATAAAAATCATGATGAAACACATAAGACTCGGTATCATATACAAACAACTTGCTTCTTTTTCAGACCTGGCTGATTACATTTAGGCTCCTAAAACATATGTAGCCATATGGATTGATTGTTGAAAGCACTGAGCAAACCACAAATCCCATTGAAGTCAATAAGACTTTCAGATTCTTAGTCTTAAAAAATCAGTCTTCTGTGATTTAGGTGCCCAGTTATGGATTTAGGAACACAACTTTAGGCATTCTGGCTTGACAGTTTGGGTTTTAATGCATACATTAGGCCTGGTCCTATTCTCATTGAAGTCATGGTTATAATTCATGACCAAGCATGTACTGATTTTACTCATCTGAGTAGTTCTTTGATTTCAGTGAGCAGGACATGGCTCTGTTCGTACACAACAGTTTCAAGGGGAAAACTTCTAGGTGCTAATCTAAACCTAAACCATATTCTTATGAAGAAGCTGTGAAGAGTTGGAAATGGATTTTGAAGCATACAACAAAAAAAATTGATGAATAACACATATTTAGAAATGGATAATATTCAGAAATGAGTATGTGAATAACCAAAATGAAAATTTGTGTTGAACAAAGATTGTGAGACACATTTTACAAGCCTAACTTTGCAGATAAAAAAAAATGTATTAATACTTGGCTTTGATTATCAGTTCACCTTCTAAACAATATTTCAGTAGATTTCCTTTCACACAGTGATATTTGTAATAAATGTTCTGCCTTTGTTTTAAAGTCAGTCCGTAGAAAGATGACATCAGCTTAGCAAACAATAAAGTGCCTGTAATATTGTCTCCAGAGGGCTGTTACATTTACTTTGTAGCAGTAAAATTCAATTTTCAAAAAACACTACATGAATGATGTTAGGTTATTAACCCTATCACCACCGTAAAACATCATCATTGTGTGCAGAATGTAGGTCACTATCTAGGAGCCATAAGTTGCTTTTTGTTAAATAATCCATTTAAGCTGCTTTTCTTTCCTACGGCCTGGGTTGTGTCCTCTCTCTGTGAAAAAACATATTCCAGTATTTAATCACAAGACTCATAGTGAGGGTACAAACTGCAATTTTTATTCTAAGGTGCTCTTCCTTTGTTACTTTCAGATTTCACCACATAGTTTTGAAGAGTAACTTTCTGTGAAATCTTATTATTCAGAGCTGCTCTTAAACAGCAAAAAATTATGAGTATATCATATCAGCTTGTGCCTGTGGTGACTCTCACAAGTTTCAGTTCAAGGAAAGATAAGGAAATCTACAATTACAAATTGTGAGTCATTCTGAAGTTTCAGAACACTTGAATCACAAACACCCTGATTTGGGGACTGATCCTTCAGTCCTTACTCAAGTTCCATTGATTACAACAGGCAGTTTTGCTTCAGTAAGGTCTACAGGGTGAGGCAAAACAAAGATCTGCCAGAAAACTGCAAATCACATGGCCTGGTATGAAAGAGGATTTGCATACCTGACACAGCTATGAAAATATTCCATGCTGAACAAAGAGAAAAAAGAAGTAATATGTCAGAAAGATATCAGTATGCAAGGGGTTAACTAGTTAAACTTCTACAACCCCCCACAGTAACTTTCCAAAAGCTGACAATAAGTAAAAGAAGTGCTGGTTATCCATTTTTTAAAGGGATGGGATTGGTTTTAGAAGAAAGGGAAAGAGGATCAAACACCTCAGTGCAACAAAAGGTTGTGTCAGAGGGCCCTCAATCACAAACCTCCTTCAACAAGAGATATTCCAACCTTCCAGAGCAGTTACCCAGGCAGCACAGCTAAAAAGTTCCCTGACATGAAAAGAACAAAAACAGAAGGGACAGAGGTAGTTATTGTTATGCACACTCCTCTTTTTTGCTTGGGCTTTTTTCTCCCCCACAAAACTTTTTGCATAAGCTGTTAGGGGAAAAGTAATAGTGCTGCTTATTGAAAAGAAATCCCCTTTTTGCATCTCCTACCTCCTAGGTTGTGAGGTATACCCAGCAGATTCTCAGCAAGGAACACCTGATGAATGGAAGGGTCATCTACATGAATGCTTCAAAAGAGTCATCCGAAATTAATAAATGTAATTATAGGAGTGTAAATGTACCCTAGTTCTCATTGCCCATTGAACACATATTTGAATTTTTTTTTCCAGGCAAGCTAAGTAGTCCGCGCACAAAGAATGTAAATTATTTGCATTTTCAGTGTCAGGTTTTGGAGGTATCTTAACAGCATGTAAAAATTTTCCACTTAAATGTAAATTATTAACAAGTCAGAGTTTTCATTTGTTTTATCTCCTGATGTGCAATCTAAATAAATAAATGGCATATTTTACAGTACTCACCACGCACTTCCCTGCTCTTTGAGAAACATATTTTATACACGCTACCTCTACTTAAACAGGATGGTGGGGCGTTCATTCTTTTGCCATTTATCTTTGTCTCTGGGCTTCTGAGTTTTTTTCTAAAACAAATTTACCTCTAGTACTTCATCAAGTTTTGCGATGTAATATTGCTAAGTAAACATCACAGTGGTTTATTCATAAAATATTCATATTTCAAAATGTTCCTTCCCAACCGCCCCTCCTGGGTTTACCTATGTTTACAAATATGTAAGCCTTGTTAATATGCCTTGTCTGGGGAATCATGAGCAGTGACCCTCCTTGAGGCAGAGCTCTGATGAAGAAGTGGTATTATTTCAGCTGGGAGAACAGCAAAGCTCTGGGATGAGACTGATTGATTAAGACCAGATGGATGGCCACACATAGGTGTGACAAAAATAGAAACACATTGCAAACATTCCTGGCATTGTCCTCCTGTGGCTGGGGAGGTGGATGGATCCTGCGCTACCTTATCTACCTCCTGATGGGCTCCAGAATTGAAGAATGTTAATGAAAGCTAACTCTTCTTCCCCTTTGCTAGTGACACTTATTGCAATGAATCAAGCTTAAAGTTACATTTCAGAAATAAATTCCAAATGCTCCTGGATCAAAAACTGACAGCTGGCATGCTACAGGAAACTGCTCATGCTCGTTTTCTATCAAATTAATTCAAGGAAAGGAGGTCTCGATTAAAAAGCACACTCGACAAAAACTTTTTAACAAATACACCATGCCCACATCCTCTCCTTAAAACTAAACTTACAGAAACCACAGAAAGGAATAAGTGCAGAATGAGTGACCTCTGGTTTAGGAAGATTGTTTCATTGAAACCTCCTGAGTTTTTATGTTTATTGGCCATAAATTGACCAACCCTCTCTGTAAAGCCTTGGTTGTTTTTCACAGAAAATAAAAACTAATGGGCTGAATCCTGTTCACCTTACTAAAAGGAGTAGTTCTGTAGAAATCAGTGCAGTAAGCTGAACAGGATTTGACCCATCCTTTCCTCAAATTCAGCAGTGGCCCTGTTAAATCTTCCTGTGATTTAGTGTAACAAGAATACTTCCCTTTACATTCCATAACAGTTTGTTACATATTTTTGCCACATTTAGGAAAATGTTATTTGAATGCTTATATGAGAATTCAGGACTTGTTTCTCCTGTAGACAGAAGTCAGGCAAAAGTAATTTCATGGGTATCAATGTAGGTAAAACAGGTGTGCGTGACTGGAGAATCAGGCCCTGTGTCCTGCCGTTTTTCAGTTGCTTTATGCATTTCACCTGACAGATCTGAAATATGGCACGCTGGAATGGTTAGCAGTGCACAACTCCTAATACATATGAGCGTGTGTGTTTTCAAACTCACCAACGATGCTTGTCGAAATAATCTCAAAATATACTGCCTGCCTGAGTCTTTTTCAATCCTAGAGAGCTGTTCGATGTCACCTGATGACAGTGCAGTTGCCTTTTAAAAGTGCATGAGATCTGTTGAAGAAACAGGACCTCCAAGTTTTCTCTTTCCCCCTCAAACCTCTGTTCTGCCCCAGCATGAGATTTTAGTTTGTGCTCTCTCTCGCACAGCCCTGAAACTATTACCTAGTTGTTATAAATCTTCTCAGGTTTCACAGGCCAGCATTTGCTGGTGAGTTCCTGACTGGCATTTCTGGAAGTTATGCTTGCAGAGACATATAGTCACATGTGCACATGCAGTGTGATGTACTAAGGACTCCTTCGTTCACCCCTCTGCTTTGAGCAAAATCATTCCTAATGTACCTTTTCATACATGAAGCATAATGAATGTACCTTATCTTATACATGTACAATACTGTACTTTCACCCACTGGCAAAGAAGTTCACTAAATTACTAAGAGCGTTTAAAGAGGTGGCACTCATTGTAATATACAAAAGAATTTAAAGCACATTTACAAATGAATCGGTAGGCATGCCACCAAGAAAAACAAGTTTAAATGTAAAATAAAAAAAGATTGCGGATTGCTTGAAATGATAATTATGATATAAAAATATTTGTCCATTTCACAAGCTGAAAACTACTTTATTTTCCTTCATCTATAATTCAGGTGACCAGGTTTTTAAAGAAATATTCTTTTACTAGGCTTCCTTCTTCCCTCCCCAACTGAGTAATAAAACATAGACTAATTTAAATAAGAATCATTGTGCTCAGAAGGCCTCCTCTGGCTTGAAGACTTTTGTTCCACATGTCCCATAATCTCTCTCCCACATGGCTGCCATAAGGTTGATACTGAAATCAAACTCTACTGTAGAATTTTCTTTTAGACACAGTAAAAAAGTGTATGTCTAGTTTTGAAAAAAGAAGTGGCATAATTTAGGTAATGGAAGAAATATACTTGCGATAGAAACCTCTTGACTTTGCTACTCTGTTCTCCATATATTTCCCTGTGCTGGGTGAGATTAGCATATGAAAAATGCTTTTAATTTTATCCATTTCTGGACATATCTGTCAAACACACAAGTGAGATAGCAGCTAGGTTTCAACTTATCTCTTCTTTACCACCTCAGTCACAGGTTTAAAATAGTTCACACTCTTTAGTTATTTGTAGCCAAGGTGTATGCAACTGTCTTACTGAACACAACCAGATAAAGAACAAGCAAGCCAAACTATCAGAGACAGTTTGCTAACATCTGAAACAAATGCTTCTATCTCAGAATCTCCAAGTATTCTTTTTTTTTTCTCACTTGAAAAAATAACAGTAGCAGCAGCAGCTTTTACACATAGCTTGCTATGTGTATGTCATGCAGCATTGCAAGGCTTGAAGTTATGGTCATTTTTAAGCGATTAATATGTACTTGATGCTTGCTGTTTATCTGTTTCCTTAAAACTCCTACTCACATCACTTCCCTATGAATATACTGTGTGCATGCAGCATAGCAGCTCCCACATGCTTTTGTCAGTACAATGCAACTTTGTTCTATGTACAGTAATGTCTTCCATAAAAACAATATCCCGAAATGTTTCACAGACTATGATATAAGATGATAGAAATCAAAGAAGGCTTTACTATATGCCATCTATGTTCACCAACATGTATGGGTGAGACACTCTTATGTAGTCTGTCATACAGTTGTTGCACATACAAAACTCAAAAAGTCTGCTCTTTTGGAAGTCAACAAATTCTCATTGACTCCTAGGGAAGGTGGGTTAAACTATGGAAGCATGCTGGAGCTTTGTGATACTGCAGATTTTCATTTAGTGGCATTTTACATGAACACATTCATAGTCACCAAACTTCACTGTTTGTGACATGTCAGGGAAATGGCTACATTAACATAAGAATATGAATTTATGCAGAATGTTAATGACAGGACTTTTTTTCTTTAAAAACAAATGCTTTCATTAACAGTATTCATAGGAATGGGCCTGGTTTCAAGCTTACAGTGAAATGTGATAAAACATGAGGACAGATCCACAGCAGAAGTAAAACCTTTGCTCTCTGTTGCTCTCTGGAATGGCAGCTCTGTCTGCAGCAGTGGCACTTCAAAGACCGTTGCACCAAGAAGTGCAGGGAAAGCTAATGCTGGAGCAGGGATTTTCAACCTTTTTGAATCAGCGTACCCCCAGTGGCCAGATGCGGAGCAATGTACCTCTGGCGGCCTGTCACAGAGTCAGGGGGCAGGGATGGCATGTGGCTGGACACGGAGCTGGCGTGGGGGGCAGTGTGTGGCCAAAGATGGAGCAGTGGCAGCCACAATGGGGAAGCTTCCCTTGTCGCCCACATCTGGCCGGGTGGGCAGTGCCCATGCAGCAGCACAGGATGGTGTGTGGTGATGCTCTGTCCCCGCCTGCCCACTCGTACCCCCTAAAGCCTTCTCAGGAACCCCTGGACTGACAGCCCCTGTACTGGAGTATTCTGTCATACCAAGGGAACTACTGAGTAACTTCTTTGCACCACAAGGCTACTAGAAGGGGATTGAAATTGAGCCCAAGAAACTGGGCTCACTGGTCCCTAGGGAGTAATCCTAGCTTGATCTTGACTGCAATTATGCTCTTGTGGAATCTTTTCACAAATCCATGTTGATAAATAGGTCCTGGTTCCACGTTACTCTGGACCTGAAACAGGTTGACTTTGGTGAGAGCATGCAAATATAAGAGCTGTGGAACAAGGTCATAGGAACTGATTTAAGTGAGCCCAAAAAAAGGACACTATTTCCTGCTATACAAATTGTAAGAATACCAAGAATAGGGGGCACTTTGCATTCGTCAAAGGGATTAAACTGATAAGGGCAGCACCTGAAACAACTTTTCCTTACCACCTACAGCCCTGAGACTTGAAGAGAAAGAAAGTTCACAGATGTAAATAAGCCAGCTCAGTCCTCTCCCATTTGGAGGATTTCTCTTCATTTTACTAAGTTGGGAGGCAGACAGACGCTTTAACTCAGTACTCATGTGAAAACTCTATACTTTATATTTTATTTGCCTGACTTCTTTATTAAATGCTCTCTAGCTTTAAATGAGTAGGTGTCAGAGGTGCAGTATTTTACAGATCTGTATGTCAATCTCTGATTTTATACTGCTTCTAGATATTAAAAGTCCTTATTATAAATAGCATGAGGAAAAAAGAACAACCAGAGACAGTTTTTTAAACTGTTGTTCTCTGGGTGTATTTATTTTATGATGATGGCAATGAAGTAGACCCTTCTATATTTTCTATTGTCTCCAGTAAAGACTTGTTTTAATCATAACCTGACATATGTAACCTGCCTATTGGCCTATTGATATTTCTCCCGCAATGAGTGTGAAGCCAATATCCTATTTTAAATATAACTTTAAAAAATGGCATTACCTAACAAAATGCTAGCACTGTTCCAGATAAAATATACTGTGGTGGGGCTGAAAAGTGCATGCAAAGCAAGCTGCATTATTAGAATGTTTAAATATTAATTATACCGCTGTGTAGTAAAGATGATCAACTAGGAGTGTCAACTAATTTTCTAAATGCTGTGATGTTGGATTTCATCTAAACTTCTATTGTTAAGCTAAAACTAAAAGCCCAGCAAGTTTAGTCTACTGGAGTGTGTTTATTTTTATTGGTTTCTGCATAATTTTTTTTAACATAAACCAACTTTAACCCCTTTACTGTAATCTCTGCCAGTGGAACTCCAATAGCACATCATAAAATTCCTATAATTCTTCAAAGCAATGTAGCTGGAAAAGAAAAAAAAAACATGGGCACATTGCAACAAACGCCAGCTACAAGATTCAGCCAATTAAATTTAACTCTTGCAAGCTCATTTTGCTGACAATATATATATACACACACATATATATACATATATATATATATATACATATATATAGCTTTTCTTCAAACAGCTATTTCTGCGCAAACAGCCTTCAGCTGCTGTGCTTAGTACTGAGCCAGTTCTCTCGTGTGAAAAATACTGTTCAGGTGGTACCTAGCTCTGGTATGTGAGAGAGGCTAAGCAGACAGATGGGGAGGCAGATGTACAATGCTACATAAAAGTAGAAAGACTTATATTATCTTATGTGAAAGCCTTAAGTGACTGAGCTCAGGCAGCCAGAGAATGGGCACAAGTATGGGAAGCAAAGAGTTAAGTAAAAAATTACTGTCATTTCTTTCCTGCTGGAAGCTATTGCTTCCTTAGATTTTTAACACAAGCCACAAGACTCAAGCAAGAGAATCGCTCCGAGATTCTTAAGAGAAGACAAAGAAATAGTGTGTGTTGAGACTCTTAGGCTTCATTCCGTCACTCATGGATGCTCTGCCAGGATTTTCCACCTGAGACAGATTGCGACGCATGTTCAAATCACTCATGCACAAGAAGCAATACACAAGTTCAGTGTAAAGCCACTTTAAAAGCTCATCGGGTGCATACTTTACTTGTACAAAATACCTTATTCATGATGGAGCAGTGAGGGCCTAGGTAATTACTTGAATCAAGGTGGCCTCAGAAGTGTTTAAATCTACAAGGACACTTAGAACATGAATAATGCAAAATAATTTGCATCTAAATTTTTTAAGTGTTCTTTATTCAAAAACTAAAATGCAGTTCCGATTAAAGTTTGATGAGTGAAAGCTGAGCACTTCATACCCACTGTGAAACGTCTCCTATTTGTGGAAATTATTTCAGACAGTGGTAAAGGGACAAAAGAGATCAAAAAAAGTTGGTGATTTAAGCTGCACTACTTTTGAGCCATCCTTATTTCATGATGTTTGGTGACTAGCAAGTTAATTTCAGAACTTGCTGATCTGATACACATCCAAGTTTCATCCCTTTAAAGCAACTACAATGGAAGTACAGATCTAGTCATTAGCTAAACAAAATAACTATTCTTTTGTATTTGACGATAGCGCAAAGCAACTGTAGTCTCTGCATTTTGCACAGTATCTTTTACAGCAATCACTTTTCTCCCCCTTTGGAAAAAGCATTACATGCAAAAATACCCTGGCTGCCTATAATTGCATAAGTTTATAGGACAGTAGTTTGCATGTCTTCCTTTGGAGTTTATTGCATCAATATGTATGTCCCTTTCTTTTGAATTTGCCATTGACAGTATAAACTGCAATGTAAATCACTAGATCAGTGTTTTGTTACATTGGCTGCATTTTTATTTTAGAATGTGTTAAGCAACCCCCTAAAAATGATTAAAGAAGGGGTGAATAAAATAAATGTGTAATGTTTTTTCTGAAAATTATGTCTTTCTTTGCCTGTGTTGGAGCATTTGAGATAGGGAAAGGAAAGAAGGTAGGGGGAGCGTGTCAGAAATAGCAGTTTTCACATCCAAATGTCAGTGATTAGGTCATTCAATGTTCCTAATTCATTTTTTTTCTTTCTAATATCCTAACCTACCCATATTGTCCTCATTACCCATTTCAGAAGGAACAAGGTACAAGACCTTTTAAATTCTAAAGAAATAGCACCAAAGGTTTCTTAAAGAATAGAAACAAGTTTGCTGATTCTACTCTCACAAGGCAGGAAGTAACTTTTGTTTCTGTCCCTGCAATCAAATGGCTCAGATACTAAACAGCTCACATTTAAAGACTAAGACCTTTGAGAAAAGTGGATCTATGTGCTAGTGGAATATTTTTTTAAATAGGAAAGTTGTTAAAACTTCAGGTAGGGAAATTCTTTTTTGGAGTCCAATAGGTTAGGCAGGCAAAAGATCTGACAGACAGTTAAGTTTTAAATGGTGGCTAACTGCAAGTATCTAAACTTTAAAGGCCCCTTTGCAAAGGAAAATCATTTTCCTGCTGCAGCCCTTATAAAGAATAAAGACTTCCAATTTATTACATGCTCGAAAGCTGGCTGCCACTTTATTGGACTTTCAGATGAGTGTGCTCGCCACGCTTTCTTAGTGAGAGTATCTGCTACGTTTTCTTGGATTTTGAACAATGAGAACATTTTTTTAACTCATTGAACAAAGATTTCCCCAGCAACAGACCCCCTGCTCAGCAGGTCACCTATCTTTGCGACAGTTTTTCTTTTCCCACGCTAACCCTAGGGCTCATTTGCATAAGGTCTCTGTTGTGACAATTAGTTTCAGGTGAGCTGATTTCTATGAGGCTTGCCCAAGACGATACACAAGCTCTGGGCCTCCCTGATCCTGGCCCTAATTGCGACTGACTGGCACCAGACACAATCACCCTCCTGATTCAGCAAATTGTCCTGCAAGTAGCTTGTTGTGACCCTGCAATGCACAAATCATATCATGTCAGCCCAGCATAGTAAACATTGAATAAAGCAAATTCAAAAAAGGTTTCATAATAACACCTCCATCTTTTAACTATAGTGGACAGGATGAATACAAACCTAAACTATATCATATCTGTGTGCAGACAGAAGAGGTATTATTGCCTTGGCTAAAAACTTTCTTTTATTTTTTATTAATTTTGGAAAATTGGTTGTTCTTTGATACTGTCACCTGGGGAGAAATTCCACAGATGGGATAACAGGGTGACTGTAACATTTTTCTTAGCTGGTTGTTTGGAAATAAGCAGTATGCACTTTCATCATCTCAGAAGCTATGGGGTACATCAATATGCACAGAAGCAAGGTTCCCAGTAGTATCTGCAAAGCTTGAAGAGGGGTTGAAGCCAATGAAATCTCACCTCTACACATAGCAACAAAAGTCACAAAATAACATTTTTTCCTAATGCACGAAGCCAGAGAAGAGTAACAGAGTGATTTAGACCCAACAGAGGGCCCATGGCAAGGGACAACCTTCCATCATCATCACACCATCATTTGTAAGCTTTTTCCATAATTTGCCTTACAGTTGAAGTGACCGTTCCTTCTTGTCCACCCAGTTCTGCTTTGCAAGGCAGCCCATAGGAACCGTCAGATCTCTGCACATTCATAGCTGAATCCTGCTCTCTCTATTCCAACAATATACCAACTAAGACCAGCTCAGAATTTGAACTGAAGATTCAATTGCTGGTCCATGTGAACCCATTACAAAGCACAAGTTGAGATATAGACTGGAGAAAAAATATCAAATAACAAATTGAAAGAAATGCAAAAGGAATCACTTCCATGATCACGGACTCATTAATTCATGGCAAGTATAACTTTATTTGCAAGAGTGCTAGCAAGGAATGACAAGTTTCTCCTAGCTTTGATTAACGTTACTTTGGTCAGCTTGAATCACCATTATCTTGTTATTTATATACAGTGCTCAATTCTCTCCTAGTAGGATAGATTTCTATTATGACCTGCACACTAAGTTGGAACAGAATTTGTCCCTATATTTTGTGTTTTATAAAGTAGCTGTGACAGATGGATTTGCCAAATATTATTCACCAGGAACTGTTTCTTTGCAGTAATTGGAATATAAAGAGATGTGGGTTGGTATAATGGGCCACTGACTTCAGTGGGGCTATATTGGGTAGAACATGGCCTACTGCATATATTTGTTAGAAGAATATTAACTGAATTATATCAAGCCATTAGCTTTAGTCCCATTTTAATCTATTGCAAAATAAGTACTTATACTTATTTTTCAGATATTGTTCACCCAAATAAATAGAAATATATTAAAAATCCTCATGAAATTTGCTTTAAAATTATTATATGCAATTGCCAGTATCAAAGGTCAACATCCCAGATGGTGACACATTCAATTTCAGTTCAGTTATAGGTATGTAAGAGAGCATGTGAAACCAGGACACTTCTACTAACTTTGTGATCCTATAACCTGGTTGTGGGAAAAATGGTTTTTCCTGAACAATGGAAGAAGAATAAAAATCGTGTCTGTATTGCGACTGCCACTACCTCATCGTAGCCTGCCGAAATCATTCTCTTCAAAGCTCATTCTTCTTCCCTTAGAACAACTCCACTGACTTAAATGGTATTGGTCTTGTTTGGCATCAGCGTGAGGTGAGAATCAGGCTGTATTTCCTTTATATAGATTTGGGAATATGCTCTGAAGAAATAAACACTTCAAAATATCAGAAACTAAGATGCAAACTTAGCTATAACATCATGTAATCACACAAAAGAAAACATCCTGAATTCCTGAAGCTGCACACCCCACACATTAGAGGTGTTTTCTCTTTCATTCTTTGCATTGCAAGATGCTAATTTAATGTGGAAATGTGGGCTATAGGTGGAATTTCCAGCTAGCTGGTGAGAACAAGCACAACTGATCTGACTCAAATGACTTATTGTAATCATTTCTGATGAAAGTACATGGAAGGAAAATTACTCTCCTTTCTGTCCCTTCACGTCCCTCCATTTTCTTCTCTTCATCTGATACTCCCACTCACTCCTTACACACTTTCTGGGTGTGTCTATACAAGATGCTACTGTGCAGCGGTTACTGCGCATTTATTTAGTACTCGTATAAGCAAGTACTAAATAAACGTGCAGTAACCGGAGTTACCGTACAGTAGCGTCGTCAAACATCTTTTAAGTGATACCAATGTGAAATAGCCTAATAATACCATGCCGTAGTGTATTAGCACTGTCAGTGCTGTGACATGCTACTGTGCTGTATTATTCAGTTACTGTGAAGTCCGTGTCTCATGTAGATGCGCCCATGGTGTCCCAGTTGTAGCTTCCCTGTATACCTCTGCTCCCTCTGTTTCCCTCTGTACCGCTATTCTTCAGACGACCAACTATCGCCTGTGTCCTCTACAGTGCTCTCTTTTGTACTAGTGATGCAGTTAATGTCTTTTGGCTCATCACAGACCACTCAGTATTTCTGATAGTAGTAAGAGGGTTAATTCTGTTAACACAACTAAGCGCAAATGCAGTGAATTATTCAAATTTCCCTGAAGATTATATTGGATAGACTTTTCCTATTCACTTCCTGTCCAAAACTTTTATGGAGCTTTGCCAAACACAGTTACCACATTTAAGGTAAATAGTGACATTTCAAAGGTGGATAAAGCGATCCTTGTCTATTGCATATATTTTTGTTTCGCGAATTCCTTTGGAATGACTGTTCATGAATATTGCAATATGGTACAGATGATGCTTATGTTGCCTACTTAGAAAATGTATGAAACTTTTCTTTGCACAATGCCCATGCTACTTTTATAACTAAGGTAATAAAGCAAGTTGATGTTGAACTTTAACCTGCCTCCAATATGATGTGAAACTTTTAGATTTCTAAGTAAATAAACAGTTGATTCTGACAAAAATGACTTTTCCCTGAAGGGACATTTTTGTGAAACTGCGCCAGGTACAAAAAAAATATGTATTTTCTTGGCTGGGCCATGAAACTGTCAAAACACAACTTAAACGTGGTTTGCTGCATACGTAATATTTTTCCCACCACTTTTTCAAAGCAGTGCCTGATTCTGAATTCCTTATGCACCCAGTACTCAAACAGAAATCAGTGGGGGCATAAGAAATGCAGAATATGTTCATAGGTAAGTAAAGCAAAATGGCCAGGAAAAAGAAAGAGGACAAAGCTAAAACAAAGGCAGGGAACCTTTTTGTAAAAATCTTTTCATAAATTATGTTTCAGGGTAAAAAATCCCTTTCAAAATAGGGCCAAAGTAAGTAGTTGGTGTATATGCCTTCTATTGGCCCCTGTCACGGGGTAAATGTCACCCTCCACGTTTATATACCTTTCTTTAGTTTTATTTGTGGCTGTGCTCTTCCTTTGTCTTCTGCATATATATATATTTAAATCCCAAACTATCTTGATCAAAGTTTTGATTACAAACTTCACTTTTACCAAAAACAGCTATGGCACTGATCTTTAATATAATAATATATTTTCCTGAATGCCTTGGCTTTTTCATTCCAGCAACTGAAACAGAGACAATTCTTTGTATGTTGAAATGTGTAATTATCATGTATCCAAAAGGGAGGGTGTAATTTTCACATCTGATTACAAGGGAAGAGTGTAAGCGAAGCTGCCTCGGTAAACTTACACTTGTTTACAGAGAGCAATACCTTTGATATTAAAAACTCTAAACATGCAAAACACTGGAAAAAATCAAATTGTCATGCACCAAAACTAAACAAAAAAACTAAGCATTTTTCTTGGCATGGCTACAGATGGAAAGTCAATTCTTCTGAACTTGTACTGGCCTACTTACTTCAGATGTTTGTTAAGAAGACTTAAAAATTATTTTTGCACAGTGTGTTGTACTTGTCATGTTGAAGGTTAAGAAGTTAAAACTCTAATTTTAATATAAGGAAGGGAACTCCAAATATTTCTCCTGTTTATAACTCCATTTCGTTATATCTCAGTTTAAATTAGAGAAATGCTTTTCATATTTGACTTCATCTTTACCCAATTTGCATCTGCTCAATGTGATTGCAATTGCTTTAAAGCTGCTCATTTTCATGGCTCACCTCACCTTCTTTCTTTCTTTCTTTCTTTCTTTCTACTTTTTTAATATACTACTGATTTACCTTTGGTAAAATGAGCTTCTGCTTCTGTGAAATAATTTTTTTGGGCCACGTAGGAAGAGATGATATCAAGGAAAGACAGCACAGTTACAGTGGATATCACTTACCAAGGAGATTAAAGATAGGCAGGAAGATCACACAACAGGTAGGGAAAAAACTGCAGCAGAGCCAAAAAAGATATCAGAAACCATTTAAAATGATATAAAAGTATGATTGCTGAGGAATCATTGTGGTATTTTTAGAAAGCATCAAAAACTGTCTGTGCAGGCATTGAATGTTAGAGTATGATAATCTCATTGCCTTTGCTAAGCAAGAAAAAGGAAGGGAAAAAAGCTGCAAATTATTTTTAGTATATAGAAAATGCAGCTTATACTTGGAATATGCAAAATAAGATAATTAAAATCTGCAAGTGTGATTGACACAGATATAACACAAATCTATTTTCTGTTACACAGATTTTAAAACACACTATACTATGGTGGCAGCATGGAATATTATATATTATACTCAAAAAATTATGTCCATTGCAAGAAAAAAAAGAAATCGAGAAACTAAAACCCCAACATCAAGCAGGGATTTTGAAACGTAAAAGTGAAATGGAA
Organism: Crocodylus siamensis; assembly: GCF_052110815.1. Lineage (NCBI taxonomy): Eukaryota > Metazoa > Chordata > Crocodylia > Crocodylidae > Crocodylus > Crocodylus siamensis. The sequence goes on along the minus strand of NC_143398.1, from coordinate 224,274,322 downwards.
TGGTGTCAGAGACTCCATTTGAGGGTATACTTAGTTAAAAAAGGGCATTTTCTCCTTGTTGTGGAAGTACTCAGATGCTCAATTTAATCTTAGGTGGGGCTTACCACTACTCTTTTATTGGGTAGCACTGAGAATAATAAAATGGTGTTATAGCAAAGCAAAGATAAATATCTATCTGTATATACAAACACCTTCTAAGTGTAAAAGGCATATATCGGCTTGCTTCTATAGCCCAAAACTCACAGTGGAGTCAGACATAATATACAAGTACTCCTTCCGTATGTGCATAAACAGAGGACCTGCACCCAGTTCCTTACCCATGCTGAATAGTAGCGTTCTCTGGGAGTAATCTCACCATAGAGTAAGCCTTAAGGTGTTACTTTGTCTTGGTAAGGTTGACAAAGTCTGCACTGGTAAGACTACTTACGTGAGTAGAGGTTACACTTCAGAAAGAATATAACATTATACACAGAATCAAATTCTCCCCTCAGATCAGTAGAGATCTGTAGAGTCACTGGGGTGCAGGGAACAGGGGCAAGTGGGAAGAATACGCTCCGTTAGTATCCAGACTGCATGGGTGTGTCTGAAGGTAGATGTGGCTTCTAGGCAGTATTAGTGTACTTAAAACAACAAATTAATGTCTGTGGAACACCAATCAATGTTTAGTACACTCCACATTTTTCACTGAATTGTTAGAGTACATTTGCTTATATTTTGCACTATTTTAATTTAACCATATTGATCAAACTGAACACTCAATAAGACCCTAGGCACCTTAAGCTTATTAAAATTAGTCAACTTGAAGCAAGTGAGCTGAGGAAGTAATGGAAACTGTTCCGAGATTTAAATACGGTGGAACCCACTTAAATAAATACCTGTTAATGAAATAAATCTGTTAAACGAATACTGTTTTCTAAGACCCAAACCAAAACACCTAAACCTAAGCAGGCCCCTTAAATAACTTCCTCTTAAATGTATCAAGTTTTTAAAAAGACACACAGTTCTGGCTTGCAACATATTTTGGTGTTCAGAAGGATAATTAAGCTAGGGGCATCTTCTGTGTCAACTTTGTTTGCTAAGGTTGTTGCCATTCTTTGCAGTTTAAAAGTGGCAAAAAATACCAAATTTGCCTAAATTACCTGTAAGTAAATATTCTGTCATTCTTTTGGTAACTCTCCCATTTGAGTTTATCCCAGCAAAAGTACAAATCAAGTGGGTTGTGTCCCTGGCAACTTATAAAGGTAACTAGAGAAGAAAAATAAAAACTGTTTAACTGACTTGGATGTTCATATGTAATGGAAAAAAAGCCAGACTAGTTACTCTTACAAATAATATGTTTTCCTTTTTAGAAAGTTGCATCGTTTCTTCAGTGAGGTTGAGAGGCGTAATTAGAGCACTAACTCCCAAGACTGACTTTAGCTGTGATTTGCAATGCTGCTCCTTTTGGCACATTTATGGAGCTCAAAATATTGTTTTTGAAAACATCCCTGTTTTTTAACAAAAATATGATGTTAGACAACATCTTTAACTGATTAATCCTCTCTTCCCTCACAGGGGCTGACCTGTGATAGTGTGTTATTTTAGTCAAAGAAAAAAAATGCAGCACACAGCAAAGTCTCGCTGCAATACCTTTAAATGAATTGAGCTAAAAAACTAGGTATACAATCTTCAGAGATTTCCTAGACTCTCTTCATCAGGGGCTGTGTTTAAAGGTCTTTGTATACTCATTTTTTTTCTTCGAGGCTAATAAAAGATATTAACTCTTTTCCCTAAGCAAAATCTCTATCATGAATCAGGTCCTATACTTGCAACTAGTGTGATACTGCTGGCCAGGTTTCACCCCAGTAAAATTCTAATCTATACTTTGTCTTTTAGAATTAAGAAGAAAATGCATATCAGCAGAATCTCCTCTCTACTTTATTTCATTTATAAATTACGAGAATGATGCTATTATATATTATTAATTTCTGCTGTTCTCCAGCTCGGCTGCAGCAGTGAGCTGCGGATGTTGGAACGGTGTAATTATGTTCTAGTAGGGCAGCCATCCGTTTCCTTTCAAAAATTTACAGGATTCTTAATCATGCTGTTCATTTGGGTGCGCAGTAGCGAGGATGGCGAAACACAAACAGGGCACGTTCGTTTACATAGGAACACCTGCTTAGCATGATAGCAGATGTCAGTCAGTAAGCAGAACACAAAAGCAAAATACCAACAACAGCAAACTAGAACCATTTTCAACTCGGTGTGATGAAATCTATTCTGCAGGAATAAAAACGATGGGGCGTTCATTTACAAATTAAAGCAGGAGCACTGCAACAATTTGGGAAGTCTTGTTCAGTGTTCCCTGGGGAACATCCCAAAAAGTGAGATAAACTCCTCGATGAATAACATGATATTTAAAATTGTAAAAACATTTCTCATTCAAGAGGGTATTTCTTTCACGTTTGCCATGGAACGAGAATGAAACGCGTTGTGGAGATCATCAGACCTCATTGGTGTTTTAGATATGTACGCTAAAGTTATTATGGTGGTACAATATACAGCACTGTTGCTTGATAGTTAAGTGCTTGTTAGCATTTCCGCTGCAACCCCTTATTTTCAAACCTTTATATTCTAGCCATAAAAAAATTGTTCTGGGCAGCATCTTTGGCTTCACTGTCACAGATTAAAAGTGATCTTTTTTCATACACTTTTCAAAAATAATATGAGGTGACCAAATGGGCAAAGATGTGTGTGGTTCTCAGATGCTCTCTTTTACTTTCTGTGTTTAGGAGTAGGCTTGCATCTTAAGTGGAAATGCTCGTGTGCATTGTTCAGAAGATATGCTCTTGCATCAGGGTATTAATAATATCCCCAGATGACATATGCAGTAACTACTTTTCCTAAAGATTGTTAGTATTCAGAGCAAGTCAACTTGCGTGGGTCCGTGCATTAAAGGCTCCCTAAGTATGCATTGACTTGATACCCAGTAATGGCTTCTAAGGAGCCGTTATGTAGTACCGTGTCAATGATCCATGCATTGAGGACTCCCTAAGTACGCATTGACACGATAGACCGTAACGGCTCTGAAGAAGCCGTTACGGTCTATCATGCCAATGATCTGCGGATATTGGCAGTGCCTCCTGCACTTCCATAGAGATTATAAAAGTCTCTGAAGAAGCTGTTATGATCTCAGTGGAAGAACTATCAATCAGGTCAATGGCAGGGTTTTGTTTTTCTGTTTTTTCACCTTATCTTTGTGAAGCCTTGTTTTGCTTTTAAAATCAGATTCAAACAGTTATTTAAATGTTAAAGTGGCCGGTGTAGGGACTCCAGAATTGTGCTGATGTAACTTGAGATCATAATATGATGCCTGGCTTTTATTCCTTTGGTTTCTGACTTGGATTTTGACCTTGGTCATGTTACTTAAACTCTTTATACCTCAATTTACTCATTTGGGTATAATATTACTCCTTTAATGATAAGGGTATGGTCTGTGAAAACAGTTCCTTTCATGTTGCAAATCACTAGCGTAGTAAATTTAGATTTAAGGCTTTTCTCAACCATATGCCTCATCATTGCAAAGTTCTGAGAGGAGCTTATAAGTGTTTCTACCAAACCATACATGTTGGCAACAGATCTGGAATGATTGGGAGGCCTTGTCTCTGAATATCCTGCTATTTTGTGAGTTTCAACCGCATCTATTTTAGTTTCTCTTTTTATTTGTATTTTCCATTATATATGAATGTGTGTATTTAATAAAATGTCACCTTTATTTTCTGTACTGCCACAAACTTCTATAAAAAACATTCTGAAATTCCTTTTCCATGCGTTCCTCAGCTGATAAAGATTTGAGGAAATGGATTGGAACATCTTTGGAGAAACAGTGTTCCAGAATAATATTTAATTCGTGCCTACTGTATTATCATAAAAACAAAATAAATGTTGGCATCTGCTTTTCTATACTTTTCCTGGGAAAACTAAACATTTTTTCTTTTGCAGTTCAGTGCATATTTTTTATGTTCATTGGGGAAAGTACTGTAGCTACATAACAGTGGCACTCCTACCAGTACCTAATTCCTATGCCTTCATTTTGTGATTTTTTTATAATGTTCAAACATGATCAAGTGAGATAGTTTTAGTTTGTTCAACCAACAGGTGTACATAATTAAGAACTGCATTAGTTGGTGAACTTTAAAGCAACTATAACCCTTTTTCTGAAGTCAAGGCAGAGATCTCTTTGGAAATCCACAGAAAAGATTCAGCAGTGGGGAAAAAAGAGGGATGCTAAGAGAATGGTGTCTTGGAAAATACTAGGATCATGCAGAAATCATGCAGAAATAGTAAAGCAGTTGCAAGGAAGACTGGAAATAAGGGAAAGAAAAACGTGTATTTAAAGGAGACTGGAGTAGCTGAAAAGGTTAGGGTATGTCAGAGAAGCTGGACTGATCTGAAGAGTATTTGAATACACCCAAAGGAAATGGAAAGCATTTAAGAGGAGTTAGTATAGTAGTAGAGAAAAGCAGAGAACCAGGGTTTGAGGAACAAGAACGTATCAGAGAAGGGCCTTAGGCCAAAATTTGCCACAGCATTACTATTGACTTCCTAAGTTTCTGTGCATCCAGCCTGGGGAGGCTTGGGGTCTGAGCACCTGAAACTCATGCTAATGTCCACAAACTGCAGCATCCAAAACAGGTGGCTGCTTCTGCACAGGTGACTATAAATCTGGAATATAACATTAGTCTATAGGTTTCAGGTCCTCAGTAACACAAACAAGTAACACAGCTAGGAAGAGAACAACAGAATATGCACTGAAGTCTGGAGGCAGAAAACATCCTCTGTTATTACTCATATGTGCCTTGAATCAAGAATTTTACAGATACAAATGGAATTTGAATCATATATTGAAAAACTATTGCCTTTTGGCTTGAAAAAGAAACCTTCAGTGGTAATAGCACCTTTCAAAATGCATCTTCAGGCTTTCTAGCCCACTGTGAGTTGCCTTCTCAACCTGCAGGACAATAATTCTTTACCATCACCCAAATACCATTTACCATATTTACCTATATTGTATACTGGATTTATATGCAAGGTTGTCTTCTAAAATCAAAACAACCAAAGGCAGTGAGATCCCTGGGTGAAAACAGGCATTGCACTGAATTTTACTTTTGTAGGGTTTCAAACTCCAATAGTGCATGTGTGTGTGTGTACGTGCCCACACACACATTATTTTACAATGACACGGCCAAGGTTTGATGTGAGATCTCTAATAATCTCTAATATGATCCTTCAGGTGCCTGACATTATAGCAGATATGATGAAGTCTTGGCTTGAAATACAGGTATGCATTCTAATGGATCCCTAATTTTTAAGCATTTAAGATGAACAATCATCATTCCACTTCTTTGTACATAAGTATTAATGAGATCTTTATATAATATAATTAAAGGTTTAGCAGTTTTTACCAACTATGACTGTAAGAAGAAAACTGACACATTGTAACGTTTTGTGTCTCTTTTGTCAGCATAAAGCAGTTCTTGAAAAGGTGCAAATCTCTGAGTAAAGTACATTTTCTAAAATTCTAAGCCTTTTAAAAAAGGTACACAATGCAGTAATACGCAGCTGCAATTTTAAAAAGGCTACTGTTCCTTTAATGCCCAGCTGGTCCTGAGATGTAATAAAATTGACATATTGATTCCTTTGAATTTACAAATGCCTGTTTCATAAACTCCATCTCCAAAGCCTAGGCATCTTTAGAGCACTGTCATTTTTTTCTCCAAATGGATCAATTATGTGCCCACGTAATCCTGTTACCTGTGAAATCCATGCATACTTCTCCCATTTGCTGCAGTTCCCAGGCGGACAAACTTGCATTATGTACGCATAAACAAACAGAGCATTTTCCTGATATTAGGGATTGTTTTCAAAGTGAAAGGCAATCTCCTGGGTCCTTTACTCAAAAAACATACATAGTATGCCTGTTCCTTCAAGTAACCTCACTGCACTATATGTATAATTATTCCCCAACACAGCAAATCATTAAAAAAACATAGAGTTCTACTATCTTAAATGCTCTGACTGCAACAAGGCATTGATACTTATATAGCTTCGTTTTTTTCTGTTGAATAAAACTTTTCAAGTTTTCGATCAGCCTTTTTATTTGATAAGTATCACTGTATCTATGAGGAAGTCACTGTCACCAGAAATGTTTCTGCATGACTTGAATATTTGGAAAGTGACCGGGGCTGCTAACTTTGCTGCATAGTTTTTTTTATATATAGAGTAAATCAGCTATTTACACATACATGAACAACCAGACATCAACCAGTATACATACCACTTATCTACACATACACACCCCAACACATACAAATATTCCTACATCCCCATAGTATACTACTTGCACTTATTTGCATACATAGATACATATGCATGCATACATATATATGTACATACACATATATGTTATAAAATATCAAGAGAAAATAAGAAAATAAATGTGTTTTCCTCTTTACATGAATTCTTTATAACATACTGTGTATATACATAGATATGAATTCTTGTTTCATTCTTTCAGGCTGTGCTGTATCTGATTTTCTACACTTCACTGGGCAACCAGCAGTTCAGTTACACTACACTTGCACTGTACAATTTGTCTCTAAAAGGTTCCCAAAATTATGAAACATCTTGTCTGCTGCATGACCTGTTCACCACAGTGCCTCAATTCGAGACGCACGCATACATACAGAAAGGATGGCACTAAAAAAAAAATGTTTTATGCTTAGAGCCCTGTACAAGTGGCCCAGTGCACCACTGCCATTGTTCAGGAGTGGTTTTAAAGATAAATGGCTGCATGTTAACCAGATTTGACATGCTGTACAAAAGCAGCCACCTTTGGTCCCATGACACAGCCAAATAGAAAACACAACAAGCAATCCTGGCAAAGATGTCCGACATGAATAAAAGCACAACAATTTGTCACATAGTCGTTACAAAATGTTTGAGGCTTTGGGGCTTGCCATAGCACAGCAAAGATAAGAGGAGAGTGTGCAGAATACTGAAGTCTGAGAGAGCATAGGAGATTGAAGAGTTAAACTTGGAGGGGGGGGAACAAACCAAACTCTCTAATAGATACAAAGAGAATATTTTCTTTTGTCTCTTCCAAAGGAGCAAAATGCCTTAATGAATTAAATCAAGGAGCTTGGTTGTTTTGATAAATGACTGAGATCTGACATGTAAGGTAGAAACATTTCAGTTTAATTTCTATTTTAGCAGAGCTAGTGTTCCTTCATGGGTTCTTTACGACAATAACACTTTCATGGCTTAGTTAACAAACTGAATCAAGGAAAAGAAGAATTATTTGTCTTGAGCTATATCACCTGCTCATGTTTCTCAGATTATGGGTCTTTACTTGTGAGAGGATGTGGGATTCAAAGGACCCAGTAATGAAGAAGAACTGTCACGTGTATAAGCTGAGCAAGTTCTAGTTCCCTGCCTTATGGTTCACATGATACCCAAAGAGGAAAAGAAAAAACTTCAGATCAGATTGATAAAGCTGAATTTCCGTATTGTGCCTGATCATAAAGCTTTCCATTGACATCAATGAGCATTGGATGAGTGTTTTATGAGCCAAATCCTGGTCCCACTTAAAGTCAATGGTAAAACTCCCATTGACTTCAACAAGGCCAGGATTTGAACCTATGTTTGTTCCCTGATGTTTCAATTTATTCTTTCTGCAGCTAAATTGAAATAAGAGGTTCAAATGCTTCAGTGCAGCTGCTTTCTAAGCTCCACATAACAGAGCTCACATTTTAAAATACCTTCCAGTCAATAATCATCATTGCTTCAGTGATTGCTGTTAGCTTCTGCCCGTTCAGTGGCAAGAATCATGTTTTTTTAGAGGTAAATTTTATTTTAAATTAGAATAATCAGGTATAAAATAAAATTTAGGAATCTGATTGTGTGTGTGTGTGTGTGTGTGTGTATATCTATAATTTGTTTAGTCAAATTCCTTTGCATCTGGTTACTCTCTGACGAAATAATAAATTATACTTTGCACTTCTGTGGCTTCTAAGGATCTCAGAGTGCTTTATAAATATTAAAACTTGCAAAAACCATGTGAGCAAGTTAACTATTATTTCCCCACTTTATAGACAGGGAAAATGAGCAGCAGGAACTTAAGTGACTTGCTGGAGTATTTTTCACAGTGCTTGATTTTGAAAGCACCTGCCCCAGTTAGGCACTGGTTCAATTCCACTGGTGTAGGTAAGAACATAGCCAGACCCAGAAAATCTCTAGCAGAGCCAAACCTAGACCTCCTGACACACAGCTAACCTATCACCTAGCCAGAAGGTTACATTATCCCAGTCATAAACTATCTTATTCAAGTATTCAGTGTGTTGGCCTGTATATGTCCATTCATAGTACCAACAAGTTAAGCAATAATATTTGTACAGGGCCTATCAAAAGGAAAAACAAGCACCTCTGATAAAAGTTAAGTGTTATGCTAGAGACAGACTAATAGGATGATCTGTGATAGTTAAATAATTACATGGGTAACAAAGTCCTTATAGGTGTAGATAGTCTTTTGTTAATTAAAGAGTGGTGCTTTGAAACCATCAGAAAGCTTCATGCATGTATTTGTTGCAAATGGATGACCAATGCCTGTATTTCAAAAAAATCAGACTAATGCCACATGCACAATATTTAGCATTATCCAATGTAAAACCAATTTTGAATTATACATGCGGATAACAATTAAGGACGATTTATTTTGGAGTCTGATACTTCAAACCAGGTAAATGTTATGCCTTGTAGTATTCTACCATAGTGCATATGTTATGGATTCTTTTTTATTATTATTTTATTTTATGTTTATATTACACTGACCTGTAATACATTGGTTGCTGTGAGGTTTGCCTCCAGTTGTTTGTGCCCAACAGGACAGATCTAAGCTAGAAATTAGCATTTCTGATTTTCTAATTCAAAGTTTATGTAGAGCACAAAAATACTGAAAAAAGTTCATCTAAGGAAAAAATCTCTATACATAACCTTGTTAATACTTCTTTGATGGTTCTAGGATGCAATATTAAATGCACGGTTAAAAGAAGGATCCTTAAGGAAAATAGCGGTTCTGCTAGACTTTCTTAGTGCACTGCATTCATTTTAAACAAGAAATCATTTTGATTTCAATGCCATATTAGCATGCCTTTTGCTTTGCAATATCAGTACTGGACTATTAAAACTCACTGCAGGTTGATGTTGCTTTTTGATATGGTACCATTCAAACACCGTATTATATGTGAAGATGTTCAGGATTACGGAGAACTTCAATCAACATTTTTGGCCTTTGTAAAGGATCTTAGCCAGGCATTTTGCTCAGTTACACTCTATCTGATGCCACAACATACATGGTAGTACTGCTTTCGAAAAGTGCAAAACTGATATATTGTGCCATCTATGGCAGCATTTGTTCAGCATTTGCTACAAACAGGAGAAAAAAGATACCGAATGCATGGATTGATTTTCAAATTACCTCAATATTTTGAAAACATTTTCACCTGCATGCTGAGAATGCTAAGAATGGGAAGGAAGGCAATTGTGCACTTGCACAGCCTCCACTGCATTCATTTATAAATTACCTCATCACTGACTGAAATTAACACTGATTCTTACAGGCAATTTCTCAATTTCCAATGCTAATTACATTTTTTTTACTTTTAAATTCTGTACCACCTGTTTTGGGCAAGACATCTTAGGCAGCGCGACCGCATTTAATCACAATTTTAATTAACCGCCCTGTAGATGTGAAAAAGAAGCAATTATAATGTAGATGAATGATGATTTTTCTGCATTAAATTGTTTTGTTTCCCTGGTATGTTGATTGTAACACAGCACACAAATACAGTAACTGTACAATTTTTTTCTATTGTAATTTAGTAATTGTTTTTGGAAAACCAGTTTGGGAATGAGTGACTTCATCTGTTTACAAATTGATTGATACTGTTAACTCACTGATTGCTGCAGCATACATTTTGTATTGCACAGCCTAGCATAAAATATAATTAGGCATGCATAGACTTTGCAGCACCATTTTGGAAACTGAAAATCAACTGTAACTGAAGAATGTTTTTCTTGAGTGTACTAGTATCAGTTGGGGCTGATAATCAAAAAGCAGTGGGCTATTCTGATCCCACTGCTGTTAGAAACCCTTGGATTTAATCTGATAGTTTAATGTAATAAGTTTGCAGTAAGTTTTTTGAATTGTGCTGTAACAGACCTGAAAGTAGGGGCTGGGAAGTATGAAGCTTGCACAACTCACTAAGATCAATATCACAAGGATCATACAAGTGATGTAAAGAAACAAGGATGGAAAAAAAGAGCTGGAGCTTATGAAGGCAAGGAATTGTTATGGGCACTTTGGCACAGTGCACTAGTGTGCTGTTGCACTGGCTATCTCCAGCTACGCATTACAGTAGGATAAGATCTCATTCAGACTCATGGCTTGCAGATATGAATCTTTCAAGTTATATATATCAATGCATAGAAATTCAAAGATCTTATTTGTATGAGGCTGAGTCTGTTTTCTTTCTCAGGGAGGGACATAACATTGGACTCAGAGAGAAGCAGATGTGCAGTGCTGGCAACACTGGTGTATTTGGAACTGCAAACTGAACAACTACTGTGCTCTGGATAGTCCTGGACAACAATCCTGCAGGAGATTTCCTAACCCGTGGAGAGAGCCCCTTGAGTAACGTTGAGTTCCTATATAAGATGCATTCCCTTCCTCTAGAACTGGTTAAATTTTAGGGTTCCAGGACTGCAAGTTATAGTAGTTATAACTACTGAGGAAACTGGCAGAGTGTTCAAAATGAATGCAACCCTGGTTTCTAGCTCTATGACACCAGCTGTCTCTTCTCCAGCTTCCTTCTTTTGCAATCCTCTGACTGTGAAGCCCTTAGCCACGAGAATGTGTAAAGTCACAATGTGAAAAGTCCCATTAGCCTGGGTCATGTTCCATCCCAGTCAAGTTTATGATGTCACTAACAGCAAAGAAGAAATACAAACAGAGGGAAAATGATCAAGATCTGGGGCCCGATCCTGCTGCCTTTGAAGCCAGGGAGAATTTTGCTATTAATGTCAATTACAGCAATGTCAAGCCTATGGTTAGGACGTTGTGAGGAGCCCTAGTTTTTCTCTTTTCTCCTGTCTGTTTCATAAATATTTGCTAAGAAAGTATTAATAGAGATCATAAAATCTACACCAAGGTTCATTTTGACTGTTTAGTAAGAATCCATCTCATTCATACTTAAAAGGGCCTATTATCTCACTGTGCAAGAGATTTACATGTGTAACTCCCATTAACTCTTATGGGACATAGGCATTTAAATTGCTTGTGCATCTAGAAAAGAATAGACCACATAAGGTCTTGTGATCTATACTGCTAGTAGGTTTCAGTCCCTTTCATTTATAAAGCTATCCAAAAATTAACCATTAAAGCTTATTCTGTGCAAGCTGTCCCCTACATATATCATCCCGCTTGCTGTTGGAAGTACTTGATGTAAATGCACACTGTGGAAAGGTACCATAGAAAGCAAGCCCATTCATTTTAGTTAGTAAAACTGTCATAGTTGAAAGGAAGCAGACTAAGGGCAGGTAGAAAAATTGTACAGGTTTTACCCAGCAGATTCAATTTCAGATTCAGGCTCTAGACTGAGCTGTTTGGAGAAGGAATACTTTCATTTTGTGGAGCATTCCCTTCCCCTCCTCCTCCACCCTCCACTTACAGCCCTCAAGTAAAGCACCGGGTATTATAAAGGAAGAGGGCAAAATACCCCTGAACAGCTGGAACGATAGAATCTTTACACAATCAAACTAAGATGCTCTGCCTAAGGAAGATGAAATCTTTTATTTCATAAACTTGTTTGAGCTGAAATGTTTGTGGGGAAGCCTGTAAAAGTGGGAACATCTGTGTTCCTGCTGGGATTTGATGGCTCACCACAAACCTTTCCATAAGCATTTTGTCTTTGATATGAAACAAAGAGGAAAATACCTGATCCCCAGCCTCAGTCAGTCGCAGCTCCCTGTATCTTCACACCCTGACCTACTGAACATTCCTTCCAGCAAAGAGCTGCTTCCCATGGCTACCTCCTCAGTGCAAGCTAGCTAACTAATCTCTTAGCAAACACTTGCAGCAAACCTGAAGAGAGTTTGAAAAGAAGAAGAAGAAGGGGAAAAAAACTTTTTTTGAGATAAAGCCTAAGACATTTCCAATAGGAAGGAATCAGAATCTATATTTAGGTCCACATACTCTAGTTTTCTCTTGATAAACCAATGAGATGTAAAGTTATGGCCATCTAATGAACGTTTTTTATCTTAATCCTGTTTCCTCCTCCTTTCCATTAACCTGCCATAAACTCACTTGCTTTATTACTGCCTACCAATAAGCACATGACTGTGCTTACAGGTATTTGCAAAGTGCTCCCTTTATCGCAACAACACTGTAGGGATGATATGTCATTCGAAAAGTCCATCCAGTGTGCCCTGTCTGCACATAGGGGTAACCTTTCCTTAGGAGCTTATAAGAAAATCCACTGTTGAAATAAATAACAACTCTCAACAAATGATCAAAGAAAAAATAAATCTTTTACCCTTATAAGACTTTTTAAAACT